>NW_020664413.1:37765322-37830527 GCF_002925995.2 Terrapene triunguis | reverse complement strand
GGGGGCCAGTTAGGATGGGGGGAGGGTCTCAGGAGGGGGCAGTCAGGGGACAAGAGGCAGGGAAGCTTAGGTAGGGGGTGGAGTCCTGGGGGGCAGTTAGGGGCAGGGGTCCCAGGAGGGGGCAGTCAGGGGACAAGGAGCAGGGGGAGGGTTGGGGGTTCTGAGGGGGGGGAGTGGGAGGGGAAGGGGCGGGGCTAGGGCAGGATGGGGCGGGTCTAGGGCAGGACAGGGGCGGGGCTCCTCCTGTCCTCTTTTTTGCTTGCTGGATTATGGTAACCCTACTCTCACCACTAGGGTTACCATACGTCTGGATTTTCCTGGACATGTCCGGCTTTTTGGTCCTCAAATCACCGTCCGGGTGGAATTGCCAAAAAGCCAAACATGTCCGGGAAAATGCTGGCATCCCTGCCCCAGTCCCCTGCTTACCTGAGAGGCTCCGGCAGGCTGCGAGCTGCAGGCGGATTCCCTGCTGCGGGAGCTGCAGCCGGATTCCCCGCTGCGGGAGCTGCAGCCGGATTCCCCCAGATACGTCAGCTCTGTGCAGCTGAAGAGCCGAGCTGCCCGAGCGCTACCAGCTTCACGGTTTGCCGGGCAGCCCCCAGACCTCCAGACCCGCTGCGCCCCCGGCCGGGCGCTTCCCCAGCGCAGCCGGAGCCCGGGAGGGGAAGCGCCCAGCCGGGGGCGCAGCGGGTCTGGAGGTCTGGGGGCTGCCCGGCAAACCGTGAAGCCGGTAGTGCTCGGGCAGCTGTTTCACGTGGCTGGGAGGGAGGAGGGGCAATGCGGGGCGCTCAGGGGAGGGGGCGGAGTTGGGGCAGGGCTGGGGCGGGGACTTTGGGGAAGGGAAGGGGCGGGGCCCCGTGGAGTGTCCTCTTTTTTAAAACCTTAAATATGGTAACCCTAATCACCACACAAGATGACAGACACCTCCCACAACATTTTCCCCCAACCCCAAACACCCTAATCTCCAGCTCTTAATCAGCCTCCTCACCGTTAGGAAAAATGCCTGGGAATACAGGTAGCATTTGCAGTATTTCCTGAAGGTCACCAAATCTAGGCTCTAGTGAAAGGGAGAAGCAAATTTTAGAGATAAGGACCCCTTCCTGAGGACAAAGGCTGCCCAACCCCCACCCCTTAATTTTCATCAGGAAGGGGATGCTACCTCAGAACCTCAGCTGCTGCATAGGTACATCTACATGGCAATAAAACACTTGTGCTGGCCTATTTCAGCTGACTTGGGCTTGTGGGTCTCAGGGTGCAGGGCTATAAAACTGCAGTGTAGATGTTTGGGCTGGAGCTGGAGCCCAGGTTCGGGGATTGCATGGAGAGAAGATCCCTCAGCCTAGGCTCCAGCCTGAGAGCTAATGTCTAGACTGCAATGTTATAGCTCCACATCTCAAGCCTCACAAGCCTGTGTCAGCTGACATGAGCCAGCCATAGGTGTTTTATTGCAGTGTAGACATATCCTAAATGTCCAGAGGTAATCCTCTATTATCAGCATTTCTTTCACCCCAGTTCTTAACCTAATATTTTCAATACATTCTGGGGATTCCTGTCATATCAAATCTTAGAGCGATTTAAAACTATATTTTATGTAGAACTCAATTCCAAAACTGTTTGTAACTTGCTAATATGGGTACAAATACATTTTTTCTTGAGCACTCAAGCCCCAGGCCTACTGGATTCCAGTGCATTGTATGGAAAGGCAAGTAAGAGTGTAAGCAGTCTTCATTCTTTACTGACGTCCTTGAAGAATGCTAACCCTTTAACCTTAGAACATCATTTCTCATGGGATTGATTAAATGAAAAGTCTGGTTTGGTCAATGGTAATTATAGCCGCAGACCCCAAGTTAACCTTGGTGGAGTGCATTTTATCTTGTACATTATGTCGATGAAATGCTTGGGTGTCATTCCATTAGGCTGGTCTCAAATTACATTCTCTTGTAAGATAAAATATTGCCAATATATATTGCCCATATTGTAAATTATGGTTCAAGAAACGTTGAAAAAAATACTAAAGCTTGGTTTGCAAAATACCTTTTAAAATAGGGGTCTAGGCTTTGTGAATGTCCTGCCCTGTTGTGGTGCCAGCTCTTCCTCCAGGTGTTACTGTGTTTGTATTATTATAAAGCTGACTTTCTTTAAGGCTCAGCTGGGCTAATCTTTCTACAGTGTGGGGTAAACATTGTCTCTACCCATTTTTATGTCATTTTATCTTGTCACCAGTGAATCATCATCAAGTATGTTAACAAACACTATGATTCAAAAGAAGAAAAATCAGTTTAATTTGGCCCAGAGGCAGGACTAAGACTTTGGACCCTGATTCTTATCTCACATCAGTGATACATCAGAGACGGCTATGCCATTTTCCCCAATTTTCACCAGTTTAAGATCAGAATTAGGCCCATGATTTTTAAAACCATTGCATATGACGGCTATTGAAGTACTGATTCTGGGCTTGACATCAGAAATATCAGGTCCTTAGTATTTAATTAACATAATCCTAAAAAGCTAAAACATGCTTTAAATACGTCACTGCAGATCAAACATATTGTTAGGCTCTGCCCATTGGTTAGTTATTTTAATGCCTTTATCTTCTATAACGTAGCTTTTTTTCCTCCCCCTTGTTCACAGTGGTGAACCAAATGGCAATATAGACTTTGTACAAGATTTTAGGTCAAATGGGAATTAAGGCCCTATTTTACATCCTTCCAGAAAATTTATTCTGCTAGGAACTATTCTGCTCCAACACCCCCTTTCCAACTTAGCCCTGAGTCTTGGCTGTGCCAGGGTCAGCTGGTTGCAAAGAGGGTGGGCATCACTTGCCTTCAGAAAAGCCAGCTAAAGCTAATTTGCATAGAGAGCACTTCTTCAGTTCAGCCCTTCTCTGCCAGAGGTGTTGCAGTGGTGTGGATCCAGGTGGTTATAATCACCTCCGTGCCAGTTTCCCTGATCCTGGGAAGGAGGATGAGATAATATTTAAAGGTGCTCAGCTATTGTCCTAAAAACATCTTAAAATTAAAGTTAGCAAAGACATGGTTGGGAGCAAAGCAAACTGCCTCTCACTGCTGTGGTGGAGGCTGGAGCTCTGACAGGCTGCACAAAAGTGGTATGGCCGAGCACCAGACCATGCTGCAAAGCCAAACCACCTCTGGAAACTGCAGCAAGGCAGATGCTGGGCTGCAGAAAGTTAAACAAATGCAACTATCTCACATATATAAGGCCATTGTATCAGACTGCTTGGACAGATGAGGCCAGCATGATTTGGCCATTTACTTCTAAGCATAGCATGTTTCCCATTATGGCTGTTAATTTAAAATCTAATCCAATTCTTTTTTAAGTGAACAAATAACAAAAATTAAATGGATCATCATGTATAGTTACCATTTCTCCCTTTGTTAATTCATGCTGAAAATTACATGTAGAGCAAGCTGGCTTCAGTTACAAACACACACCGGTGAGCTGTGAAATCTAAGTGGCACTAACAGAAACTCAGTTGCTAATGCTTATTTATTTTAAATTACATAATTCAACAATTCACTCTGTGGTAAACTAATCTGTCCTATAAGAAGCATATCAGTACTAACAAGACAATAAATATTTTCATTAAAAAGTATTTCACAGGTTTACACAAATATCCACAGGTAATTTCTAATCACTGAATAATTTAGCATTACTAATTGTGTGTATGAGGGGATAGTAAAACCAATTACATGACTTGAGATGACATTTTCAACAGTCCTAAATTTAACACAACCAAGATTCATTTGTTTATTTTTTCCACTCTTTTTAATAAGAGGGTGCCCCATACCTAGCCATATGCTTTGTTTTAAAAAGGGCTGCAACAGTCTCAAAATTCCAGCTTCTCAGCAATTGATGAGCTCAGTTTCTTGGGGTTTTGAGCCACCCATCGAAGGAGCTGGGGTTTTAAACACTGCCGTAGCTCTCATTAGAGAGCAGGGCCGGCTCCAGGAACCAGCTGAGCAAGCTGGTGCTTGGGGCGGCAGGCTGTTTGAGGCAGCATTCTGCCCAATCTTAGGGCGGCACGGCCACTTTTTTTTTTTTTTTGGTTCTTGTTCCGCTCCGGCGGCCCTGTAGGGGGCGGTGGTGCGGAGAACCAGAGCGCCCTGCAGGGCAGTCTTCTTCCTTCCCTCCCTGCCGACCGGAGCGGAGCCCTCGCGGCAGGCGGCGGCGCAGTGGGAGGGGCCGCGTGGCAGCGCCCTGCTGTAGTCCTGGCCACCCCCTTCTCTCCCCCTCCCCCCAGAGCTGGTTCCGCTGCAGCCGCGCTCCGGCCGCGCCGCAGGTTTTTTTTTGCTTGGGGTGGCCAAAAAGCCAGAACCGGCCTTGTTAGGGAGACAGACTGAAAATAAAGGTCCCAATGCAGCAAACAGTCATGTACACAAATAAGTGTTTGCAGGACAGAGGCCACAGAATGTAATGTTGGGAGTATATGGTGAGAGGAAGGAGGAGAATTATAAATGTGGGACCTGTTAACCTAGAATCAAAAGAATGCAGCTTCTAAAATAGTAAAAAAAAAAAAAAAAAATTTAAAAGAACAAGAGCTTCCAAAAAGCCCGAATGAAAAATTAATAGTAATAAAAATAAAATCCCCTCCCCCCAACAATTGATGACCAGTCTTGCTAACTTCAGTCACCCCAACAGTCCGCATTAGAAAAATAGACTTCTGGGGAAAGGTAAACCAGCAGCTTTAGTCCTTAGCAGGAAAATATTCAAACTAGTTTTTGCATAATTCTCATTCCTACTCAAAGAAATAAAATATGCACACTGACAATTGTTAGTATTTTTCATATGGAATAAATAATTCAGAGACAGACATTAACTCTTATTTAAATAGTACCAACATTTTAGAATGTAGGTAAAAAATCCAATGAACTCTAGCAGTTATATAACAATTAGATTATTGATCAGTACAACATTGTGACTCTATTCTTACAATTCTTACAGTGGGGCAGAGGAAAAAGGAACAATTTAGCATTAAATTACAATCAAAGTACTGTAAGCATAAGATCTAAAATGCTTCCTTTGCATAAGTACAAAAGAAATGGCTTCTCTCAAGAGAAAAAAAAATGGCAGGTAAGGTAAACAAAAAGTGCAAAAAAAAAAAAAAATCCCAGGCCAAAAACTAAAAGTGTCTACAGCAGTGAAACTGGTGACAAAGTCTGTACATTACAACTATATCAGTAGCAGGTGACAGAAAGCAATTCAATCCAACATCTCAACCATACAAGAATGTAAACAGAAATTCCCTCCATTCGTTTTGTAAGGCTGTTTTAGATTAATTGCCAACATTTTACAGGAAATGTGACTCCTAATTGAGCCAATAAGGTAATAGTTACTTCATTTTAGAGTTCTATGGACCCAGTCCTGCAATGTGTTGTGCATCCTTAATTCCCATCAACTCCAATAGGACGACTCATGTAAATGTTGCAGGACTAAAACCCGCAATTCAGGAAAGCATCCCTACTCAAGAAAACACTTGTTTAAAGTTAAGTGCATACTTATGTACCTTCCTGAACTGAGTTGTAATCCAATTCCATTGCAGTCAATTGAAAAACTCCCACTGATTCCAGTAGAGTTAAATTAGGGCTTAAATTAAAGTAGCTGACAGGCTAAGAATTACAAAACATTATTAATATAGCAGTTTTATAATTTAAATACAAATATCTTGTAGTTCAATATTAGCAAATCTCTCTTGCTTATTTTAAGCTAATATTTGATAAACTGGAGAGACAGTCGGTCTGCAACGCCCTTTGTACCCTCTGTTCAGAGCATGAGGAAAAGGGCGTAGACACAAACCAAAGGATGCTGCTAGCAGAAATCTTCTGGTCTCAAGCACCTGGAGAGAATTTGCATGCCACAGTAGGATACACATAGGGACCAGCAGTTGAAGAATACTTAAATTCAATTGCCTAGTACAAGTTTGCAAGAAATATTATTCTTACTTACAAAGTATTGATAAAACAATATTCACTTTAAAGATGATAAATGGTAGGAGAAAAAGTTGAGATCAGTATTTGAGTCTAAAATTTTCCAAAGTCTGAGGCTGTTCTGAGGTTTGGGGGTGTGGTTTATTATCTATTATCTACCCTTTCATTGTGCAGAATGCGGATAGATTTTAGTTAGACCCCAAAACATCATCTATTGAGATAAGTATAATATATACAGAGACAAGGTGGGTGAAATAATATCTTTTATTGGACCCACTTCTGTTGGTGAGAGAAACAAGCTTTTGAGCTACAAAGAGCTTTTCTTCTTCTGACCTGTTAACCTGAAAGGCAAATTAAGGACTGGTAAAGCCTAGAGGCCATAGGCGCAGACTCTGTGGGTGCTCTGGGGCTGGAGCACCTACGGGGAAAAAATCGTGGGTGCTTGGCAGCTCCCCCCCATCAGCTCCCCCCTGCCCCCAGCGCCTCCCATCCACTGGTGGGCCCTGCCGATCAGCGCCTCCCCCTCCCTCCCCACACCTCCTGCCCGTTGCGATCAGCTATTTCATGGCGTGCAGGAGGCTCTGGGAGGAAGGAGCGGGGACAGGGCACGCTCAGGGAAGGGGGCAGGAAGAGGTGGGGTGGGGCCTTAGTGTAAGTGGTGGAGTGAGAGTGGGGCCTGGGGAAAAGCTGGAGGTCGATCACCCCCCGGCACATTGGAAAGTCAACGCAAATGCTAGAGGTGATTGTTTAGGACGGGTGACTATCAGGCTGGTAATGTCAGGGAGCTGACACCCATTTAAGCCATCAAGAAACCATCAAGTCTCTCTTTTGCTGGAGGCAGGAGGCAACAAGGTGACTCACAGTTCTGGGTACCCTGAGAACTGTCACAGTCCTGTAAGACAAGTAGAAATAATTTATTGAACTGGAAGAAAAGGTATCATTTGTATGTCATTTGCTTTGAGATCTGCATTTGTTTTCTTCAGGGCTCTTCTGTCCCTTCACATGATGGCTAAAAATTCTTGTTACTTTAAAAAAAAAAAAAATAAGTGTTAGTAAACCATTCTTGCCTTTGTAGTGAGGTAGGCATGTTATACTCCAGTTACTAGAGAAAAGTTTAGGCTCATAAGGGTTTTTTATTCTCCTTTTAGTATAAGATATAGATATGGATCTATATCATTTATATATCTTATACTGAAAGAAAAGTAAGACTATATAGATATACTACACACACATTATATATACTCACTAGGCTAATATTGCAGATACGAATCTCATAACTCATTAGCAGTCAAAGAAAGTGGCACTTCAAGTTATTAAAAATCATAATTAATCAGATCCAACATTTTCCCCCACAGTTTAGCAATTATATGTTTTGCAACAGAGGCTAATGTACCTACTGGAAGAAAATATAACAGGTCAATCAAAAAGGAATCGAAGGGGGCCTTACAAGCTCTGAACAAGAGGACCCTTTATGATCAGCAGCAGAGAGCGGCAGCTGTTCAGAGAAGCTGTTTTCAAGTAAAGTTCCTCTTCTTAAAACATAGTAAAAAGAACAGGAGTACTTGTGGCACCTTAGAGACTAACAAATTTATTAGAGCATAAGCTTTCGTGGGCTACAACCCACTTCTTCGGATGCATATAGAGTGAAACATTGAGGAGATATATATATACACACACATACAGAGAGCATGATGCTCTGTATGTGTGTGTATATATATATCTCCTCAATGTTTCACTCTATATGCATCCGAAGAAGTGGGTTGTAGCCCACGAAAGCTTATGCTCTAATAAATTTGTTAGTCTCTAAGGTGCCACAAGTACTCCTGTTCTTTTTGCAGATACAGACTAACACGGCTGCTACTTTAAAACATAGTGTAAGTGTCGGAGCACCAGATGGTACCAAGGACTGAAGGGACTTTCCTAATCCTAATTTGCTTCTTTAGCAACAAGGAGTAACTATGAATTTTGGGATGTGAGTGGGAGTCAGGAATAAAAGGACTGTCCTTTTCCACTTACAACTATGATTGGTTGTAGAGCTGCCAATATTCCTGCCACACTCTCTGGTTTCCCTGGCAAGAGCAGCTCTGTAAGGAAGCAGAACTCTTAGGGGATCTGAACTGGGAAACTGAGTGTAAGAAGCAAACAGGCAAAAATGAAAGAATCAGGTGAAGGCCAAAGGGGTATGTTTTTGACTTTATGAGCAAAGCTTTAATTTGAAACGCTCCTGTTAACACAAAGCAAGAAAATACGTGTTAAGATAATGCAGCATTTATAGTCAACATTTTTCAACTGTGTCTGTATTAGCCTCTGATCTCAGCATATTGTACATGAAGTGACAATTCATTCTATCTGGGATATTAATAGCCACCTAGTATCCATTTCATAATATTCTCCAGCCACAAGAATATATCCAAATATTGGTTTGCCAAGAAAGGAAGCTTTACTGTTCCAAGTACTGCAGATAGTACTAATTTGTGATACATGCATTTTGACAATTTCAATGAACAAGCCAATTTGAAGCATTTTGGACTGTAAAACCCACAGCCAGATATGGCTAATACACATACCAATCAAGTTACATAGATAGTTATTTTAGCATATGAAAAGTTAACATATTTCTGAAACTTCTGAAACAAGCTTTTACAAATTCTAAAAGAAATAGATGTTTCCATGATTTTTTAAAAATTCCAACAACAGTTGTTTTAAAACAATCATTCCCATGAAGTGTTTGTCAACCCAAATGTTGCAGAATTGAGAAACTGAAATTGTTACTTACTATCAATTTTTTACTACGGAGCAAAAAATTAATGTAATTGATTATTGTCCAAGATGGAAGAAATACAAACAGAAAAAGTAAACCAGATTTTAAATGTTTTCATTTTCAGTAATTAGGTGTTACTAGTAGCACATAAAGAAATTTATTTTGACCAGTGATTAAATAGACAGTGTCCCCCAGCAATATCATTTTGAAAAGTCATTCTCAGAGTTGCTTAACTAGTTTTCTGCCATATTTGTCAGGTACAGATCAACATATGAAATAAGAGTGATTTGTAAAATAACTCAGCCTCCACGGTAAAAATACCAACAGTGTGAGCATCAGCATTCCAACAAGAATAGCCACCAAGATGATCCACCAAGGCACTCCTGTATAGAGTGATACTGTCTTTGCAGGAAAGACAGTAACTCACACCTAAGTGAGGGAAGAAGTTGTAAGTAAAGGTGATGGAAAGTTTGACAAGATCCTAATTCTAACCCAAAATTCACTTCTACAGCAGTGCCTTGAGTTTTCTGAGCTATGGAGGCTAGTCACTAGTCTGAAGAGGACATCATGTCTCCCACAATTCTTACATGCCTACTTGAAGCATTTCTTACCACCCAGTTTTCATGAGCAGCATCTGACTGTGCCTGGCTCATGGGAATGATGTTGGAGAATCTGTGGGACATACTCAGGGAGATGTAGTATCCCAGTATGTCAGCAAATCCTTCTACACTAATTGAAGATAAAAGTGTGAAGGGCCCACAGCTCAGAAGTACTGGACTCTTCCCTAGCTGAAGGCTCCATGCCAAAGGACACCCAAGGGAGAATGAGAAAAAAAAAATCTATCGAGAAGAATTGGGTTAAACCAGCCATTTACTGGAACCCCTCCAAAACTAGAAAATAAACCTGCCAAACTCAGGGCAAGGACTGTCTTTTTACTGTTTGTTTGAACATCACATAGCACATGGGGTTCTGATCCTAACTGAGGTCTCTCTATGCCAATAAGGTACAAAATAACAATCATCTCCTAGATCTTCAGTAATTATTTTTCTTTGGGGAGGCAGGGAAAGCAGTATCTAGTGCAGAGGACTGACCTGGAATCATCTTACCCCATTGCTCCCCTCCTCAATCCACACAGTTTATAAATGGATTAGTTTCCACTGGGTGATCATTCAGAAGCCCAAAGAATTAGAAATACTGCAGCATGGGAAGCAGAGTACTAATATGCATACTCTCTCCATATTGGGCACCCGTGTCTTGTAGCCACCAAACTCTATGGGTTTTGCAGTAGAAAAACTTTTACTCCAGACAAGTTAGCCCCTTGCAGAGCCAGGACCCATGGCTTTGCACAATTTATGGGGCTGGAAAGGCAGCATGTGGGTGACCAAATCTAGCTAACAATGACGAGTATATAACTTGCAGTGTTCATTCTCATATCGTATAGAACTCCTCACTAAGGAAGAGAAAGCTCTACGGAATCAAAGGCGATGTTCAAAGCTTCTGGATTAAAATGTTCACTTTATGCACTATGTACAGTGCTTCTGTTTTTCCAGGCTTATTTTTAGCAATTTTTGAGTTTTATGTAGCTGTCAAAAATTAGGGATTTCTAGGGCTTCCTTTTGTATATACTTTAATGAGTAATGTATGTTATATATACTACAGTACTATATATTGTAATGAGTAATCTCTTTGTAATGTTCCCTACTGTGCTTTAATATAGTACTGTTTCAAACAGCACTATGTTAAAACACATTATGGAACCTTTAGTGTATACCAGCAGGGTATACGTGGACCAAGTAATGTGCAACACCTTAGTGTGAAGTATCAGAGGGGTAGCCATGTTAGTCTGGATCTGTAAAAAGCAACAGAGAGTCCTGTGGCACCTTTAAGACTAACAGAAGTATTGGAGCATAAGCTTTCATGGGTGAATGCCCACTTCATTGGATGCAACCTTAGTGTGGTTTAGAAATCCCACTCCATAGTCCGCTTTATTGCTCCATGTAGACCAGTGGTTCTCAACCAGGGGTACATATACCCCTGGGGGTATGCAGAGGTCTCCCACGGGGTACATCAACTCATCTAGATATTTGCCTAGTTTTACAAGAGGCTACAGAAAAAGCATTAGTGAAGTTAGTACAAACTAAAATTTCATACAGACAATGACTTGTTTATACTGCTCTATATACTATACACTGGAATGTAAGTACAATATTTATATTCCAATTGATCAATTTTATTATTATATGGTAAAAAGGAGAACGTAAGCAATTTTTCAGTAATAGTGTGCTCTGACACTTTTGTATTTTTATGTCTGATTTTGTAAGCAAATAGTTTTTAAGTGAGATGTAACTTGGGGGTATGCAAGACAAATCAGCCTCCTAAAAGGGGTACAGTAGTCTGGAAAGGTTGAGAGCCACTGATGTAGACAAGCCCTTACATACAAATAACCAATTCTAATGTTTCTCCAGTGGTTTATTGGATAACTCCAATTTCATTTTTTCATATTGGAGGTATTTTCTTGGTGTTTACAAATTAAAACCTAAAATCAGAAGCCGTAAGTATGTGTTACATATACTTTATTGGGGTGGCATTTCCTCTGTGTATGACCAGTGTTAAAGAAATTTGAAAACTCACTTGAGCCATTTCATTTGGGAGCTTGTTTTCAGCTGCAGCAGCATTCCCTAACTAGGGAGTTAAGCTTAGAATATTCCTGTTTCAAAATATAAGGTAATGTAATATACAGAAGAGACAAGACAGGGAGAGTGCAATTGCCTCAAGAATAATGTGTAATAGAACATACCTCTAGGAAAGTGCTATTCCACAACCTTGAAAGCAATACAAGAAGTGCCTTGCTGGCCAAGCCTTGCAAGGGGCATTTTATGTTCACACAGCGGGCCTCACATTACAGTCCTGTAATTTAAATATTATATATGTATTTATACGCATGCATTTCAAAAATCACATTTTACAGAAGAATACTTGAGATATTTGCCAAGTTACAAGCTGGTAGACTTAAGGGTATGATTCTTTTAGAAGACCCAATCTTTCAGTTGCTGAAATCAATGGCAAAACTCTTATCAATTTCAATGCGAACAAGATCGGTTGCCAATATCTGTCCTAGTACTTGTTAAAATATAGGTATCAGTTTGTGCAGTATTTCTTTACTTTGTTCTTATTAGTTACCCCTCTCCCCTTTAAAGTCTACTTCTGAAAGCTAAATATTTAATTAGATACATTTTTAGGTAAATCTAGATAGATACATTCAACTGCTTTTTTACAGCTGTTTGGAAATAAATCCAATATAGTGACAAGATTTAGAAAAGAATATTGGAAAACACCCGTACAACAACATGCCTTCTTTCACCCTGCTAAACCTAGAAAGGTTCTGCAGGAGTAAAGGGAAGGGAAGGAGACCAAAAAATAAGTGTTGTTTTGATATGGAAATGCTTACCAGGCATAGGTGCTAACTCTGTGGGTGCTCCAAGGATGGAAAAAAATTAGTGGGTGCCACTGGCTGTTATGCTCCTCCCCCCCCCCCCCACCTCCTCCCGCCCGCCAGCGGTACCACTGATCAACTCCTCCCCCTCCCTCCCAGCACCTCCCTCCCACCGCAATCAGCTGTTTCGTGGCATTCAGGAGGCTCTGGGAGGACGGAGGAGGAACAGGAACGGGGCATGCTCAGGGAAGGGCGCAGAACTGAGTGGGAAGAGGCAGGATGGGGATGTAGTAGAAAAATGTTATGTTTGTGTTTTATATAATTTAAAATAAAAAATAATGTAGCATGTATTAAATGTACTGGTGTATGATTTGATCATATCCTGCCAGCCACCCTTTTTGAATAGCAAAAAGGAATGGCCTAATGGGCCATTGGTAAAAATACATCAGCCAGAATTTGTGTCTGTGCTAATTTCAAGGCAGTGACAGACCTTTAAGGGTTACCAATTTGTTGTAGGTTTAGCATTTTAAAAGAAGTAAAAAAATGCGTGTGAGTAGTCAATGCATCCATTCCCCAATCCGTCTTCCACATTTTCTCTTCTGTATACTTTAAGTATAATACTTAGCAGTTGAGAAGGGTCTGGGCTTCTTTTAACTTCAATGCAGAAACTTCACTGCATCTGAGCTGAGAGGGTAAGTGGCTGTTTCTCTTTAAAACACTGATCCTGGCTCTCCTCACTGGCTTCTCCTATAGCCTGGCCACAACACTCAGAGGTTAAGGAGCAGATGGGCAGTTCTTCAGTTGAAGCTTGCTATTGGAGAGGGTGAAAAGATGGTGGAGAGTAGAGATGGGCAGGCTGAAAGCTGTTGCTTTCCCTCAGGACTCCAGCAGTCTTTTACACAGCACAGTTTACTCTTATAAAATCCTACATCCCAATCCTGTATCTGCTCTGAAGACAAAGGGAATTTTGCCAGAGGGGATACAGACTTGGGCCCTTTAGCTTTTTAGTAGAAGGTGAGACAGAGATGAAACTGGTTGCTGGCAAATGTCAACTGAGTTCATGAGAAACAGGAAAAGAAGGGTCCAAGCAATCTAGGCAGGCTATAAAAATAATGTTTAAAAAAAGGTATAAATAGTTCCCCTGTTTTCCTTATCCTTTCACCATGAACTATTTTTTTGCATTATTAAAATACAAATTAGGTTTTAAAGTGGCTTTGCTTTTAAATGTAAAATGAAGGCATCAATCATCTAATAGCTATGGCAGGATGTATATTAGCATAGGATATTGATGCACTTCTCGAGTCACTGAAGATATAAAGCTCATTCCGAGATAAGCCCCACTATTTGGCTAACGCTCTCCCTGTTGTGCTTTAATGTTACATTAACTTGCTTATAAACAAGTGAAAGTACATTAATATACCTTAAATTGCAAAAAGTTTACTTCGTTTTGAGGTTCATAAGGGATTTTCCCCAATTCTTTCATCTAATAAAGCAGCCATTTGCCATTGCTGATTTCTTTTGGCCACTGGATGTCCAAGGAAGCTGTGCCAAATGTTTGAAGTGATCTACCCAAGTTAGTTACCCCTTAGGAAAACAAAATCCACAAATTGTCTTATAAACTAGAATTTACAGCTACAGATCTGCACTGACACTTGTTGAAAAAAGGGGTTTTCTGGTATTAAGAAAAATCACAGGAAAGCACAAATTCTGAAGATACCATACATTTGGGATTTGCCAAACAACTTTTGATTGGAAATAAAAGGTAGCTAACCTTCTGAATTATATACTGTGAGCATGCAGTCTAAGTGTATTGGAACATCTAGCACACCATTTTGTACACCAAAATCAAGAGAGACTTGATTTTCAGAAGTTTTATTTAAAAGTCTGTTGCTAACAGTAGAGCTAGAGCAGTTGCAAGATTTACTTGTTCTGTTCAAACCTCACAGACTATGAAGGTGAAGAAGTATAAATAAAAACTTTGGCTGACCTGGCTGATAGCAACTATATTTAGGATTAAAGCATGTTCCAGTTCAGTCCTGAGCCACTGGTGTCTACAAATGTAAATGGGATCTGTATTCCTGTAGGACAGCAACAGGAGGCAGAATGTTAGACACTCAGGAGGATTACAACTACAGGGGAACATCTGGTGCCACCAGAATTACACCTCTGGCCCTCTTGCTCCAGTAGCATGGTAGTTGGGAGTTTTGTTGTTGTGAACAGAAACTACAAACTACACCAAGTATTCTAAATTATTGCATTAGGCATATGTAATGACATCTGCAAAGAGAAGTCTTCAGTAGCCCAAGGCAGGAACACAAATGATAAAGAGAATGGATCTAGGTGCTTCTGAACTTGAGACATGCTCCTTGCCCTTCCCCTGAAACCCTTCTCTCCAACCCTCTGACAGACTATGAATGCACAAATTAACAACCTCCTAATATTTGCACTGGAGCATGGGGAGAGGGGGCCAGGATTCCAGCTGCAAAACACACCACAGCCAGGCAGGATGTGTTTTGCAAGGTGGGAGGGGCGAAGGCAGGAAGTGGTTCTAGTGCAAGAGCAGCCAGTCTTGAGCAAAAAGGGAATAGGCTGCATTGACTAAATATGTGTGGAGGGAAGGGGAAATATAGTGGAGCAACCATTTACATTGCAAACTTGGAGCATTCAGGAACCTGCAAACCATTTGAAATGTGTGGATATGAGATCCTTGTCTTAGTAATTAAAAGGCAGAAGGCCAAGAGAGTGAGCTCAATAGGGCCATATTTTCATAAAGGGCTGCAACACCACTTGTTTGTGGATGCTCAGCTTTATGTTTACAAATATCTGCACACACTTTCTGAGCACTAACACTGGGCATACCATTGATAGGTTTTGTGTATGTAAGTTTTGTTACCTGTAGGCAGGGATATTTATTGGAAGTGTGACCCTGAACTTTTGAGGGATGAGTCAGATTGTGTGTTGTGGAAGGGAGGAGCAGGTGGTAATGGTGGTGATTCTGGTGCTAGGGAAGCCAGCTTCAAATCAGCCAGATTTTAAAATATTCACATAAGTGTCAGAAAAAAAAAGTAATTATGTCTTAATAATCTAAAACAATTCATTCTGAATTTATATTCTATTATGTTTCCAACATCATCTTCAGATTTCATAGCGCTCTCACTGATGATGTTACCTTCAAAGTACACCTGGGAAAGCTTAGCAACTCTGTTTAATTTTTAAAAAACAGATCACATTTTAGTACTGGTTGCAGCAAAGGGATCAGTCTCACATTGATTTGTTATGCTAACTATAAATACCTACCCAGTGAGTGACAAAAGCAATTCAATACCACTTAAACAGTATCAGTAATTGGAGCCAAATTAACGTGATTGCTTATTCTATACTGAAAAGGAAATGGCAGTGTTTATTTTAAATTTTAACAGTTTTCACATTACAATAAAATTGGTTTTACAAAACAAATTGAAGCCATTCCTTAATGTTTACAAGTATATGGGAAAATATTAACTTTAGTTGCACTTAAAAATCAGATAAAAGGTTACCTAAACAAGAAAAAAATCCAGACAGGAAGATACTAAATTAATGTATTTTTGCAAACACAAACTTTGCTTTATATGAAAAAAATACATCACAGAATTCTGAAATGTTAAAAACAGAGATGAGCCCCAAACCCAGCCCCAAGACATGAACACCCTTTAACTTAGGGAAAGTTCAGGTCAAGGTCCAGAACCTAACTTTGCAGGTTGGGCCTATCTCTAGTTAAAAAAGAAGAAAAAACAAGCCACTTATGCTGGAATTTCTCTTGAAAGGATTTCCAAGCTCACATTTCATGAGCAATGAAATTGACAAGCCTGCCCAGCTCTCCACAGTAAGCGGGCAGGGGGCCCAAGAAGGCGAGGCAGCTGGACCCCGTTCTCCAAAGGCAAGAAACCCCGGGCAACTTCTCCCAGCGGGAACTCCTTAGGTCAGTGAAAGCGCTCCTAGTGAGGACGTGAACCGCCAACCGAAGGAGGGTAGTGTGAACATGCACCACCACAGTAATTACTGTGATCATAGGCACCGACTCCATGGGTGCTCCGGGGCTGGAGCACTCATGGGGAAAAATTTGTGGGTGCTCTGCACCCACCGGCAACCAAGCTCCCCTCCCCGCCCCTCCACCCCACCTCACCTCCTTCCCTGAGCGTGCCGCATCATCGCTCCTCCGCCTACCTCCCAGCGTTTGCCGCAGCCAAACAGCTGTTTGGTGGCGTAGCAAGCTCCGGGAGGGAGGGGGGAGGAGCAAGAACATGGCGTGCTCGGGGAGGAGGCGGGGCCAGGCTGGGGCAGGGACTTTGGGGAAGGGATTGGAATGGAGGCGGGGTAGGGATGGAGTCGGGACGGGGACGGGAGCAGAGGGGGGTCGAGCACCCACTGGCGCAAACAGAAGTCGTCGACGCCTATGACTGTGATGGCTGTAAGTCAACCTAATAGAGGTTGATTTACATTTCTAGTGTAGACATACCCTTAGAGGAGCACCTCCCTGCATTGCTCTAGCCAATGCTAGTTTCTCTCAGGGTATGTCTACACCTCGAGCTAGGGTGTAGTTCCCAACTCAAGGAGACATACCCATGCGAACTGTCATCAAGCCAGCACCCTAAAAACAGAGTGTTGCTACAGCGATGCAAGAGAGGGCGAGCTGCCCTGAATACAATCCTGTCTGAAACACTAGGCACATACTTAGGGCAGCTAGCCCCTCCTGGTACTGGCGCCGCCGAGACTATGCTCTATTTGTAGTATGCTAGCTTGATGAGAATTAGCGTACGTCTTGTCTCCTCAAGCTGGGGATTACATCCCTGGCTCGACTTGTAGACATACCCCAAGTTCCAGAGGCAAACCTTCCAGGACACCCTGACCCTGCAAAGATTAATTGCATACTGCTCGTGTGATGTGGGACATGCATTCACAAGGATGAGACAATGCAATTATTTTCACATGTGACCAAAGTTAAATTTCAATCTGAGTCTCCTGGAGTGCAAAGTTAGTTAGTGTGTTAACCAGCTGATTATTATCCTGTCTTTTATAATATGATTCATATTCATATGAATGATCAGAACTGGCATTTTGCTTCTCACTGAATGGTATAATACAAAGCCAGAAGAAAAAAAGTGTTTGTCTCTCTTATTCATTGATATTTTTTAAAAAAAGAGACTTCAAGAAATTTTTACAAAATTAAGTTGTTTTCCCCCTTTAAAAAAATGTTTATTGTATCTTGGCTTTCCTGTATTTCCTGGAGGAGCCTCTGTAGAACTAATCAGATTATGATGCTATAAAATACTGAAACCTGAGCACCTGTGTAAAGCAGCAGATCTCTTGCACTTTTCCAAAATGCCATGCCTCTGAAGAAGTGCTTCTTTCAGGTGGGACTTTCCCCACCTTAGGTCTGGCAGATGCAAGGAAAGTCTGAATTTGGCCCTTAAATGTTATAGGCCAGATTGGCACCAAGCGTGCACTGTAATGTGGCCACTGTGTGGAGTGCAAATTAACCCTAAAGCCACAGTAGCCAGCCAGGAAGATCGTACCAGTGTAGTAGGATCATTGGGTAGCTTAGATGTCCATCTCAGGGTTTTATGCAGCTTCCCATCACTGTGGTATCTAAGCACCATGATATATCCTCTACCATCACCCCTCCCTGCTGCCAGCAAAGAGGATATGGCTGGGCTTCCCTGTGCCCTGGTGACTGTTGTGTGCCACAATGGCTTCCTGGGAATCCTCAGGCTCCTTTAACACACAGCCAGTCCAGGATTGGGGGAAGCAGATAAAGGAGCTAAAAGCCACTTTTGTGCAGACACCTTCTTGAGCTTTGCTGTAGCCAAAGATCTGGGCCTGCAGAAAGTGCACAGAGCAATGCCTATCGTGGAGGTTGCCCAGTATTATATAATTTTGTGGAACAAAATTTCTGATGCTTATAATGCTCTGCAAGGCTGAGCACAGGTGGTAACGGGTGTTTAATTACCTGTGCTGGCTTTGTATTTATTGAATTTTTGGGTCCGTGTTATATGAACACCTTGCCAAAATCATCATATGGTGCCCTCACTGCAATATCTGTTGAAAATAAATTAGGAGATTTAGACAAACGTTATCCTGATGAATGGTTACATTCATGATAAAATAAGATACTCTGAATCTTGTTTTAGAAAAATGTATGGACATTCATATTTCATATTTTCTCATCTGGGAATCCATCCTGATTAATATCACCAATATTTTCACCTGCAATACCAAACAGACTCAGCGGTTCACTGAATTGGCATTAGTCCTTCCCATTAGCCTTGTTGGTTAACGTAGATGTACACAGCACCCCCAATTTCTCCATCTTTGTTAAAATATTGTGGACCTCTACAACAATATCTTGTCAACTTAAAATGACACAAAGTACAGCAATTTTTAAAAAATTGTGAAAAATAAATTAACATACCTGGCAATTTAAAAACTACAGGCTCAATATAATTTAAGTAAACTAGTCAGACAGAGGTCTGATCAAAGGTCACTGGGAAGCACTTTAAATTGGTTCAGTTATAAAATATAGCCTGTTGACTTTTAGTAAAGGAACAAATTGAGTTTGTGGCTCACCCTCCTCCCGCTTCTTTGCGATGTATAACGAAGGCCAAAGAGGATTTTTCTTTCAGTGTGAAATTTCTTTTCTCTCTTTATTTAAAAAAAAAAAAAAAAAAAAAAAAAAAAAAACATTCCCCTTCAAGTCTTATTCATCTTTTTATCTAACTGGATTCCCCTAACGATGAGTAGAAAAGAAGTCTAAAACTATTCAATAGCTATGCCTCTTCAAGTAAATGCTGCGAAAGCACTCAGTGTACTTCTCCGAGACACTCAGCATACCCTACAACAAAACCAAGAAACCCCAGATTTAATATTCTTAATATTCCTAACGTAAAAACCAAGCCGAAAAAAACCAAACTTCTTTATATATCATAGACAACTAAAAAAGACCACAACCCCATTCCTTCCATTCCCCCCCTCCCCAGGTGATTGGTTAATGAAATCTAATATTATATGGGTATGTGTTTGTATTTGTGTATGTGTGTGAATACACACAAACACATAGATCAGAAAGATGTTTCTTTCTCTTGACACTATTTAGTTTTTCCAAAGATTCCATTCAGCCTCTTTTTGTTCACCAACTTATCTTTCTGATTTGCAATAGCACCTATCATTTGGCTGAGCAACGTTTTTCCTTCTTTATTGTTTGCATTAAGTGGGACAGTTTTCTTTTGCTCTTCTTCATGAACACCACACACATTGTTATCAGTGTCAGTCCATGCTAATGATTAAAGCTTTTAAAAGCATATCTGTAATTACCATGCTGCACTTGAATTATTTAGGACAGCCATTAGCTGTGTAAAGAAACCTTAGGAGTTAAAGAACTGGTAGTTGGAGACAATTTTTATGCTCTCAGGACGCAAACAATGAAGACTTAACAGTCATTCCCAGAAACTCAAGTTTTACCAGAGCTCCCAATGTTACATGCTGGCGGCCATGTGACCCAGGACAATGGATCCATAGCTAGTACTGTTAGAGAGTGATTATAATCAGTCCATGAGATTTTGCAGGCCCTTGTCAAAGGACTTAAACATCTCATTAGTTTAGTGTTTTCAGTGTTGCTGTAACCGGGCTGGTCCCAGGATATTAGAGAGACAAGGTGGGTGAGATAATACCTTTTACTGGACCAACTTCTGTTGCTGAAAGACACAATCTTCGGACCTCTTTTTCAGGTTTTCGGTGTAGCTTGAACGCTTGTCTATTTCACCAACAGAAGTTGATCCAATAAAAGATATTACCTCACCCACTTCGTCCCATTACATTAGTAGCTCTTGTAGGTACCTCAACAGATCTTCTATTTCAAACTGGCCTGTAAAGGTAGAGGAGGATGTGAATGACTAAATATGGGTTGCATTTTACAGAGTCCATAAACAAATTACTTTCTGTTTGTATTTTATGTTATTGCAACAGATTTGGATAGCAAGTGTTCCAAAATTCTGAAGAGTTTTACCATATGTGCTTAATCCTACTTAAATAACATCTGGAATGGGAACTGGACTTTCACCACCAACTTCATAATGCTCATCAAAGATACCCATGTCAAAAAATTTATGATTTTTTTACCCTGCATGAACCACCCCCGGAAGGAATGAAAGGGTAAAATACAAATGGATGAATGACAAGGGAGGAAAATAATAGATGAATGGTTCCTGACTGACATTAGCAATATTTTATTGACATTGTAGGAGTTGGGAGGAAGAATAATAGCACATGGTGAGAAGTTAATTTTTAAGAACCAATGAATTTGTAAATTTCAAGTTGTGACATCTTCATAAGCACACTAGGGAAATGTGGTCTACATGAAATTACTACAAGGTGGGTGCATAACTGGTTAAAACGCCAAGCTAAAAAAAGAGTAGTTATCAATGGTTCACAGTCAAACTGAAAGATGTATCTAGTGGGGTCTCACATGGGTCCAGTACTAGTCAATGACTTGGATAATTGAGTATGCTTATAAAATTTGTGGACACCACCAAGCTAGGAGGGTTTGCAAATATGAGCCAACAGTGTGATGCAGTTGCAAAAACAAAAACCCCAAATACCACTCTCAGATGTATTAACAGTAATGTATGTAAGACACAAGAGGAAACTGAACTGGTGAGGCCTCAGCTGGAGTACTGTGTCCAATTCTGGGCACCACATTTTAGGGAAGATGGACAAATTGGAGAGAGTCCAGAAGAGAGCAACAAAAATGTTAAAAAGGTTTAGAAAACCTAACCTATGAGGAAAGGTTAGAAAAAGCTGGGCACGTTTACTCTTGAGAAAAGAAAACTGAGGAGAGACCTGATAACAGTCTTCAAATATGTTATGGGCTGTTCAAAGAGAACAGTGTTCAATTGTTCTCCATGTCCCTTGGAGGTGGGACACCTGCAGCAAGGGAGATTTAGGTTAGATATTAGGAAAAACCTTTCTAACTATAAGGGTAGTTAAGTTCTGGAATAAGTTACCAAGGGAGGTTGTTGAATTCCCATCATTGGAAGTTCATATGAACAAGTTGGACAAACATTTGTCGGGCATGGTCTAGGTTTACTAGGTTCTGTCTCAGCACAGGGGGCTGGACTTGAGGACTTCTCAAGGTCCCTTCCAATCCTACATTTTTATGATGCTATGAAAAATCTCATGCATCTGGGAATCCTGATGCAGCAACTTTATGCTGTTATAAAAGTGATCTGGAAAATATGGTCTGAATTAATAAAATTGCCAACAAAACATTGAACAAACTGGTTGTGAACCCTCTTCACTCGACATATCAATTTGCTATTTTAATGAAGGCCTTACAAGACTAGATTCATAAGATTTCAAAATCCTGGTGGTAAAATCAATATCCAATTACCACTAAATGCAACCAATAATATAATCCGGTAACATTTTTTTTTTAAAAAGGGAAAAAGCTAGATCACAAACCTCTACTCAATAAAAATGGGTGCTTCCCTTTTGACAGGCATATTTAACAATATACCAAGTACAAATATGTTTTTCCATGATATGAAAGAATACTCAAAACTGATGTACTGCCATAGCAGCTCTCTGCAATTAAAGTAAAGCAATCTCTGAACTCAATATGCTTTTTCAGCTTGGTCAAATTTTCTTGACAGAAACAGATATTTGGAAGATTAAGTTTTCACAAAAGTATACCTTGTGCCAGAGCTTAACTCAAAGATTTTGCATGGTTCATGTGCCAGACACAGGTGTATGAAGGAACAATTTATAACAGGGGTCAAAGATCATACATTCTAAAGGAGGGGGAGGGAAGTATTTTGCAGCTGTTGGTGTAATGAAGTGCAAAAAGAAAAATCACTTTTAAAGAGAGAGAGAGAGAGAGAGAGAGAGAGAGAGAGAGAGAGAGAGACAGGCCTGGCATTTGAAAATTTCATAACATAAACCAATACAAATCTATCCACTTGTTTTTCTAAGTTTTGCAATATTTGGTAGGTGATGTGTGCCAGTTGCTATGGTCCTTAGTTTTCACTAAGGCAGGACACACACTAAAGCAAATGGAGTTTTACTGGAATAAAGACTTAAGGATTTGGCCTTAAATATTTAAATTTTTGCTCTGTCTAATCATCTTCCCATGATCCTGCCATACTGAATTTGTGATATATTGGTTTCCACAGCATAGGACTGATGTCACAAACACAGAACAATGAGCCTATTGCAGGCTCAACTAGGACAGAGGGCTTAGTGCAGACATTCATGTTTGAATAATTGCTCAAAATGTAGAGTAACAAAATATTGGACAAATAACTCTAAAAAAAAATAAGTATACATGATTTAAAATTTGCTCAGCATGAAAGTTCACCCCTTGAAAAGCACACTGAAACCTGCAGTAAAATTAAAACCAGTGAGGTAAGAATTTCCTACATGACTGTGCGTTAACTTGTTTAATCCATCCATGAGCTATTTCAGTTTTTTTAAAGCCTTCATTTTTTTAATTTGACTCTTTAAGAGAAATTTTACCATGGTTATGGACCTAAAAATTTAGCATTTATGATAACAGTGTAAAAACTTCTTGAATTGATGCTGGTCGGGTTTTTTCTGAAACACTGAACCTTTTTTCATATAGAAGAAAGTAACACTGGTGAAAAACCTATTTTGGGGGCAGGAGAAAGAAAGAGCCAGACCTCTCCAATAATAAGTGCCTGATGTACCACATACAACATTATCATTAGCCTTTGGTAAAATTAACAGCTACATGTTGTTGATATAAACTAAATTTCTCACAGCCTCTGTTGACCATCACAAAAACTCCATTCACCATCCAGATCAACCTTACTAATGAGATCCTGATTCAGCACATAGCACCTCTGGATATCACGTTTCCTGAAATGTTTTTACATATTGCCTTTTCTCATAGCAATGTGCACATCTGCAAGAAAAACAAAGATACAGTAGATGAGCAAAATATTTTTCTTCTGTATGTGTATTTGTTCCTGCAAATTATAATTAAAGTCAAATAATGAGAAGGTCATTGCAATGACTGGGGCATGAGCAGTCAGGCCGAGCAATTAGAGTAGAAGTCAGGTCTCATGGTCAGACCCTAAGGTCAGAGTCGAAGACAGCATCAGGTGCCAAGCTGAGGGCCAGAGACAAAGACAAGGGTATGGCTAAGGAGCAGGAAAGCAGGAACTGGGACTAGACAGGGTCTGGGATAAGGAGGACAGGAACCAGGAGTCAAATAAGCAGGAGAGATACAGATAAGCAGCCAGCTAGAGAGTTGTCTAGTTGCTCAGACAACTTCCTGTACTACTTCCTGGTTTATATAGAACTCCCAGCCAATCAGTTGGGGGTACTGGATGTTTCCTCCAATTAGGAGCTTCTCTGGTTGCTCGGGTGAGTTCCTGAGTGGCAATTGTGGCCTGAGGACCCCTGGGCCCAGGTTCAAGGCCCATGATCCCTCACAGACATTCTCTATAAGCCATATGCTCCTCTAGCAACAATCAGCATACAAACTAGGTGTACTTGTGTCTGGAACAACTCTGACAACAGAGGCTCAGAAGTTGAGTCACAGCCTCTTGTAATGTCTGCATGATGGGCAGGAAGAAAAATCACCACTACCACATAGGCTGCACTAATCCTTGTAAAGTTATTGGAACCCTGAAGATCACCACTCTAACATTCACACATGTTGGGGGAGGTGGTGTGCATTTGCTCCTCCTGCCAATAGATGGCAGCATGGGGTGTGCAGAAACCAGGCTGTCACTGTTTCCTGCTGATAAGGTGAACTTGCCCCTTCCCGCCATGCATATTAATACTGCCTCCAGCAGCGTTAACTAACTAACCATTTTGGAGGTAGTGAGGTTGGAAGTAGTTTTGCAAAAACATAGTGACATGGAGGAAGATTCCTCACCATGCCCCCATTTCTGACATATAGCTGATGAACTGTACTACTGTAAGTAGCATATTTAGTAATGAGAGCATTATTAAGCTACAAAGATTTATGGCATCATTCTGTGCTAACTTACAAAATGTTCTTGCCTCAGCACCATCTTAAATAAAGATATGGCCTCATATCATTAGCATTTTAACAGAGATGAATTACAACATGATTACACTCCACAATCCTGGAGTGAAAACAGATTTCAGGTCAACTGTTAGCAGCCACTGGGACAAACTGTACCTTTATGTACACCACTTTTACAAGACCATGCTGCATCATGGAAGATGTAATCCAGCCAGGGAGCCCAGCCTATAGAAGAGAATGCAAGCATGTGGCACTTGAGGCATGAGGCACCAAGCAGCTCACAGACACATTTTAATGTCAGACTGACCCATAAACAGAATGTATCAATTGGTTCAGACTAAAGTGTATCTATTTGGTTCAATCTGAAAAAAACCTTCATTTAGATTTTCTCAATGGAAAAATCACTAAATTTCAATTTTTCTGAAACTCTATTTTCTGTTGACAAAAAACATTTCAAAAGAAATCTCCCCACCAGCTCTATTAAAAACCCTCAGGCCTTCTTTACATGTCAGAAAGGAGTGAAAAAGAGAGCACACCTTGATTTTCTTTTCCAGGTCTCCTTTTAAAAAAATCCAGTATCTAAGTACTAAAAAGGATCAGTGTGTAGTTGCAATAAGATAGTACCCAAAAGTCTAAACAGTCTTCAGATGGTTTTTGCCCAGTCAGCTACTATTCATCCTTCAAGACTATTACTGCAGCAGGCGCACAAACCAAGAAAACTCATGGATCATCTTACATAAATGATAGCTCAATGGTGCTGTCATTCTTGTCAGATGCATAAGATAATTAAACAATTGTGCACATTATGAACCAACTCTAGTAAAACAGGTGTAGATTAGATCGATACAATGGTACATTCTAGAATGCATTTTCAAGTAGTGCCCAAAGAGGTATTAAACTACAGTGGAGCTCAGTGTAGACAGTCTGAAAAAGAGCTTTGAGAAGTGTAAACTGCTACATACATATCAATGGGTTGTTCACTCCAAAACTCACTGCGCTAGGGGGCCCTGTTGACACCACTCCAACAGAAGATATTGTGTTGCAGGAGACTGCAGCAACAGTGGCACTCGGTGAAGAGGCAGCTGGGTGGACCCTGCTTCCCCCTCTACCTGATCTCTCCTTCCCTGCTGGTCCCAGCCCTGTGGCAGTCATCTGAAGCAGGGGCAGGCTCCACTGTTGTCAGTGCCCCAGCAGGCAAGGGGATAGGCTATTGTCCATACCACCCCTTTCTCTGCCCAGAAAGTTATTGGGGTAGGGGAAAGCAGGAGACAGGAGCAGTTGGAGAAGAAAGGGGAGGACAAGGATTTTGGGGATTTCAAGAGCCATGGGTGAGGGGGAAGAGAAAGGGAAGTTAATTGCTACTGACAAGGGATAGGAGCTATTGGGTTAGCTAAAGGAGAGCTGCAGCCAAGGAAGGAGCAAGAGCTAGTGGGAAAACAGAATAGGGGGGAGATAGGAACTAATCAGGGGACATGGGCTAATGCCAACCCATAGCAATCCCTTGGCCCAGGGCCAGCGCTTCCACTAGGCGACCCCTAGGCGGTCGCTTAGGGAGGCAGGATTTGGGGGGGGCGGCATTTTGCCGCCCTCAGCGGAAATTCGGCAGCGGGGGGGTCCTTCCGCTCGGGGTTTTCGGCGGAAAATTTGGCGGTGGGTCCTTCACTTGCTCCAGGACCCGCTGCCGAAGTGCCCCGAAGACATGGAGTGGAAGGACCCCCTGCCACCGAAGACCCCAGGCCCCCTGAATGCTCAGAGGAGGAGTGCTGCCACCTAAGGAGGCAAAAACCCTGGCGCCGCTCCTGCCTTGGCCCCATAGGTTCCCTCCCACACAACTGCACTTACCTCCTCAGACTTCCCCAGATACCTCTTCCCCCAAAAGCTGCCTCTGATTTCCCACAAGCCCTTACTTCCCCCTCTTTTGAGGGGTGCAATGTATATGGCTCTGTCTCCCATACACCTACTGCCACTGCACAGGGGAAACTGACAAGGGAAACAGTATCATTCCAATAGCTTTAATTGGTACTAAACCCACAGTGTTTTTGAAACAGATGAATATGACCATTTGCAAATTATTTGTACATATCCTAATTAGATTTTTGCATAAAATATGACAAATGGAGCAACACAAAATGTGGCAGCGAAGGTTAAATACCGCTTTTCCTTCTATTGGTACTATCCCTGCCAATCCCATTCTGAGGAGGAAAAGGGAACCCTTGATGCTACATCTGGGGATGGGGAGAAGGGGACTCTATGCCACTGTTCCTGCATTTCTGGATGGGGAAGTGCCAACACAAGTGAGGAACAGAATCATGGTGGTGGCCAGCGATAGAGCCATGGGGCCTCTGCCACGCTGAAGTGTGCCTAGAGCATCAGGTTGCCTCAATCCAGCCCTGGCATTAATATGTACCTTAAACAAATCCTGGGGGGGGGGGGGGAAATATGAGATCAAAGAATCCAAAATAGATGTTGCAAAAGACCTGCCAAAACTACAGCTTTTCAACAGCAAAAATCAAAAGCCCTTTCCATAATCTGTTGTCCCTCTAATTTACACTCCAGCCACATTCACTTGTCTGTGTGATTTTATTAGCTCCTGGATCAAACTTTTAAAAAATTAGGCAGAAGTGAGCAAAAAATTGAATTTCCATTTGAGGTGCGTTTATTTTATGCTAAAACATTCTGTGTGGGCTGTCTGGAATTTTTCAGTAAGCAGCACATCCAAAAAGCATGGAAGTGAATCAGCAGGACAAGTTCATCTGGGAGAGCCCCTCATGTCCTCCCGAAACTGGTAAAGCTACTGCTATCACAAATTCTCTCCTTCAGCAGAGACTTTCACTGCCTTACACTGCAGCAGCACTATTGCCCTATAGCATGATGGGCAGCTGCATGCCTTACTGCATCAGTGACAGCCTGCAAAATGTTTTATTGCTCCACCTGTCAAAACATAACCAAATTATGTCCACTATGAAAGCATCGTTGTGAACAAGGCTGGCTAAGGATTGCTGAGGGGATTCTTTGGGATACACCCCAAAACGTAATATTCTCATTTTACAAAAAGAGTGTGTGAGGATCTTTAAGTCCCCTGCTGCAGCAATGGAGTTAGGGTGACCAGACAGCAAGTGTGAAAATTGGGTTGGTCACCCTAAGTGGAGTACAGCTGCACTTTGTAAATGATCGCTAGAAATGCAAATGAGAATCTTAGCTATCCCAGGTCAGGGAGGTCTACAGCCATGGGCTCCAAAGCTATCTCCAGTTCAATTCCATATTGGAATTCCATTTAGTCACTGGATCAGAAAGACTGGGATTCTTTTCCTCCTGTGCCCCCATCCCTTCTTTCGGCATTTGTCTCTTCTGGGCTCTAGAGGATCCATGCGGGTTTGCATATCCTATACATGTTGCTAGTATACCCAGGTACCTTCAAACATGGGGTATGGAGTAGATAACCATGGCCAGATTAACCTTTTGTGGGCCCCAGCGCTAAACATATTTGTGGGCCTCTATGTAGTCATTGTGGGCTTCGAGTGTGGGCCTGGTGTGGCAGTGCCATTGGTGCCATAGTATACCCCAGGGGTTGGCAACCTACTGCACGCATGCCAAACACGGCACACGAGCCGATTTTGAGTGGCACGCTGCCTGCCCGGTGAGAGGAGGAGGGGCGGAGGGGCCAGGAAGCACCACGCTGGGGGAAGAAGCGGGGGAGGAGGGAAGCTTGGCTGCCGCAGGACAAGCTTCTGCCTCCTGCCTCCACAGGGGAAAGTGGTGGGGGGGGGTCCCGGCCCCCCACCCCACTCAGCCCCCCCGCCTACCGCTCTCCCCTACGGAGGCAGAAGCTTGGTCCTGCGGCAGCCAAGCTTCCCTCCTCCCCTGCTTCTTCCCACAGCTTGGTGCATTCCGGCCCCTCCTCCTCCCCGTCCCTGCCGGCGATGGCCCTTGCGAGGGGGAGAGGGAGGGGGAGCGGAGCAGAGCCGAGCGGCAGCGTGCTCGCTGCTCTGTAGAGCAGGCAGAGAGAAGTAGGGACGGGACTTGGGAAAGGGGGTGGGACGGGGCATATCCCTCCCAGCCCCCTGCCCTGAGTGGCTCATGGCAGGGGGCTGGGAGCACCCCCACGAGCCAAGCACCCCAGCCTTTTGCCCTGCACCCCCCACACTCCCCAGTCCTCAAGTCACCCCCAACACCCAGTCTTCTGCCCTGCACTGCCACACACACCCCAGACTTATAGAGAGAAACCTTCTAAAAAACGTTAACATGTATTACCAGCACACAAAACCTTAAATTAAAGTGAATAAATGAAGACTTGGCACACCACTTCTGAAAGGTTGCCTACCCCGGTATACCCAGTACTGAATTTCAGAGACATTTTTCATTTTGATCACACACCTCTACATGACCATATGCATTGCCATACACAGCCCCCAGTTTTTCCTCATTGAGCTGTACCCATGTGGGTTTACCAGTGTCCACAGTGAGCAGAACTTTCATAGTGATCAGGGAAACTCCCCACAGATTTATCTCCTTCCTCATTCAGACCTTCTATAGCCATGTCTCCAGTACCCCCTTATGTCACCAGTCACTGTATGTGGTCCTAGTCTCAGCTCAAAGTTCCAAAGCCAGCAGATACCTGATCAATTCTGCCAAATCACTCTCTCAGCACCCATCCTGCCATTTGAGCAAGCCACTTGCAAACACCATTTCCCCAAAGTGAGGACTTAGGCTGGTGTCTTCAGATTCCCAAGGGCTTTCTCCCTCTGCTCCCATCTACATGCTAGCTACTACCTGATCACCACCACCTCTCCCCATGCTTGTTTCCTTTCCACTTTGGACATGCTCCCCAACCAGCTGGGGCTATTCTCCCACTGCAAGCCTGACCTGCTTCCTCTTTCCCTGTTCCCCTTGACATTCCTTTCCTACTGGTGACCTCTGTTCCTGGAGGTTAATTCCAGTTTCTTTATCTGCTCTAGCTTAATGGCCCCCAGTAGTCACAGAGCCACCTGCAGCTTCTCTGGCTATAGCCATGGGGCCAAATTGTCAGAGGCCAGCCTTAGATAGCTGCAGCTTCTAGTCATGGGAGGGGTGGCAATTCCAAGGCTGAGCATGCTTGAACCTTGCAAGGTGGCATTAGGGACTGTAAATCCTCAGTGCTGGCCCTAGGCAGCTGCAGACTCTGCAGTTAAGCACTTCCCTCCTCTAGGCCATGGCTTTAAGTACCTGAGATGCCCATCACCTGCAGCAGAGACCACCAATTCCCACGCACCCCTCAGCTAGCACATAGTTGTGCAGAAAGTGCAGCCTGAATGATTTTGGAGGCTGGGGTGCCAGGAGGTTCCCAGCCCTGAGCAGCAGCTCTGCAACAAGCTCACGTGGCCCCCCTCTGCTGTGGGACCAGGATCCTGTGAAGACAGTGGAGTTACCCTGTGTATAATCAGTTCTGTCCAAAGCCTGTTGGAGTGGGAGAGTCTTTTCATTATCTTTAATGGGCTGTGTATAAAAGCCAAGGACCCCATTCTAGACTCTAGGAGCAAAGTGCATTCTATGCTGCACTGGTTTACTATTGTAACAGGAAGGTCTCACATTACCTAGTGAATAAGCAACACCTCCTACAGCACCTAACTTTTTCTGAGAGGCCTCCTGCCCAATTACTAAATGTAAACCTGCTTAGCTTACTAGGGCTGAAAATATCAGGTAGTATGGTCACAAAAGCAAGGCACTTCTAAATTCAGTAGGAATTTTGGATGTGCACAGAACACAGACAGGACTGGTTCCCGCATGGTTACAGAACTGCATTAAAGTGGAACAATTTTCAGCTTGTGTGATTGCAGGATATCTGGATCCATATCATAAGACTGTCCTACATACATGAGGAAAAGTTGAGGTACCTTTGTTATTCTTTTGTTCCATTCTTCATTTCTATGGGGAATTTGCCGATGCAATATTACGGTCTTCCTTTTAAAGGAAACAAAACTAAAAGGTAATGGCTGTTGAAAATAGCAATTCCTGTCCTAGTTAGCTCTGGGGAGATGCCAGCATTTGTTGCTCAATTTTCCTACTTTTTCTACAGCAAGTTACAGTGGATCAGCATATTTGATTTGGGAGAAATAAAGTAACAGCAGCCTAAATTGAGCTTGAGCACTCCTGAATTTTGAGAGTGTTCAAATCTGGAAGGCAGGTGCTAGATTCCCTTTCTGAACATTGGATAAATCTGGAAAGGAAAAGCCAAATTTCTGCTTCCATGGCTCAGATGTGGAAATCCTCCCATGTGCCTGGTCCTGTATCTAAAGCTGCCCAGGTCCTCTAGTAGAGCCTTCCCTCCCTTACTTATTGTCCTAACTTCAGATAGAGAGGTGCACTGTCCATTTAGTCCACCCAAGTCTTCTGAGGGTGATAATCTGGGCCAAAGCCTTCTACCCCTTGGGCATACTTGTTCTCCATTCACAGTGCCACCCTCTTCTAGCAGCCAGCTCTCCATTCACAGCAAGCTGCGGCGCATGGGGTCCCCACTCCCTCCCTTTCCTGTTGATAGCTGCCAAGGGAATGCTGGGAAATGTAGTTCCTTCCTTGCTCCAGGGCTGGCTCTCTAAGCAGGGAGCTGGCCAAGGAACTACAGCTCCCAGGGCCCCATGGGTTCTCAGCTCCTCACTCTCAGAGCTTCCACTTGTGCCGCACTGCAAGAGGGGAGGAAGTGAGTGTTATGGCCCCCCCATTTCTGAGCTTGGGCCCGGCGCTATGGAGCCATTGGCACCATGGTAAATCCGGTACTGTAGATACTGTCGGGAAAAAAGGCTTGATCCAACTCTTTGGATTTTAACATTCTCAAACTTACTGGGATTTGATACACAGGTCTGATTTCTGCAGTTTGAGGTCATCTCTAATATACGGATATCCATTGTCTTTACCTTCATGTCACTGGGCAATGGTGCTACCATATTTTTGAGTGTTCCTGATGAAGTTTCTGTAGAAAATAGTATATATTGGAAACTGATGAAGTAAAACCTGGAACTCTGCTGGGCTGGAGCTGTGACCTAATCTCTTTCTAGTGGTAGTGCAGTCAGTGAGTTGGCACAGTCGTATTTAGTGACCCAATAAATGTGAGTTGCAGAAATGTAGTAAGAAATGTCACAATGCAAGTGCTGCTTTGATAAGGAGGAACTAGAATTGCTGCGTTTGTTTATAACTTCCCTTTGCACTCACGGCTGAACATATTTATTTTACTCGTGGCCTAAGAGCTCTTACTGTGCTGTGTGTGCGCATTTTGAATGTTGTCCTCAAAACATATCAGGCAGGAAGTGAGTGAATCAAGAGCCTTTGTGATATGCACCCGACGCACACACATCCTGTGAGTCACGCTTCCAGGCTAGTTACTATTCTGCCAAAGGAATGTACTTTGAGCATGGTAAGCCTTGCAAGCACATGTTCCTGAACACATTCTTATCATGCTCCTCCCAATGCTTACTAATACCGTAAAACCACATCGATCTTGCCTTAATGCAGGTTAGAATTTCAGATAACCATTTGGCTGCATTTTTTGTGCTAGTGGAGATTATCAGGCTTGTCACTGCAGAGCCTCACAGGTATTCCTATGCAGCCGTCAGCAGTGAGGCTATGAGTGCAGTTCAACAGACTTGGGCTAGCAGCGCTTGCATTAGCACACTCAGCACTCTGGAGCTCAGACTTCATAAGAGGGGAGCGGGCTTCACAACTTTAAATTTGATAAGCCAAATGGCTTAGGTTTAACCTTTTTGGTGGGAGTTCCCAATCTGTCCTGTTGTCTCAAGTCTTTCTTTAGCACTAGTTCTGTTTTCTGGGGTAGGGTTGACAGATATTTCACAGGTGGTTTGCACTTTTGCAGAGTACTTCTCAAGTGGCTAGGTTTCCTCATTTACTAGAGAAGTATATTCAAGACTTTTCCCAAATAGCAAAGCCCTTGTAGAACTGGTTGTCTGTTCCATGGGAATCTGACACACAATACCATCAAAAGTGGACTCGGAAAAGGAAGAAAACCAAAAGACAAGAGATGGGGTCTGTTGGACAGATACCCTCCAACCAGTTACCTGGACTGACCAATGTGACCTGGGTAGCCTTCACTGAAAATGCCCAGGGCAGGGCAGGCTGCAAAAGGGAGAGAAGAGAACCACCAGTTTTTGGAGTAACAGTGAAGTTAAACTCACCAACTAGTCACAAACTGTACTTCTGATTCCTCACACAGCCCCCTTATTGCATTCCAGTTCTCTGGCTCCCAATCAGCACCTAGGTCCAGTACAGTGAAGTTATTTTAAAAAAAAAAAAAAAAAAAAAAAAAACTCTGCTCACTATACAAAATGTTCTTCTGAACCTCAAAGGGCCAGCCACATTGCCAGGTCAATATTAGGTTGGATCTTACCCAAAATACCATGCTGCCAGACAATCCTTTAGTGTCTAAAACTAAAAGGTTTATTATAAAGAAAAAAGAAAGAACAAGAAGAGAGTTTTTAAATGATAAAGCACTCTGATACAGACAGAGATTCAAAGTCCATATAACAGGTTCTTAGCAGTATTGGTGAGTTTGCTGGTTTGAAAGTCCGTCTGGAACACATCCACAGCTTGGATGAGTTATTCAGTCCTTTGTTCAGAGCTTCAGTTTGAGAAAAAAGTTACTCCAGAGGTAAGAAGCAGGAATGAAGACAAAATGGAGATGATGCAGCTGCCTTTTATAGTCTTTTGCCATGAGGCCTGTACTTCCTTTGTCCCAAACACAAGCTGCCCAGCACATGGCATGGAAAAGCCTTAGAGTTCTGTCCACAGGCATACCACATGTCTTGCTGACTCATAAAGGTGTATTTCCTGGTTCCTTTCAATGGGTTCATTGTACAGCTGATGACCCTTGATTGGCATCAGCACTGCCTAGCCTGTTCAATGGCCTGTCTGGGGGTATCACCCAGATGCACCGCACAAGTTTGAAATACAGATATAGCTTACATATCTGTAACTCACAATACAAAGGTTATACAGACATATAAACAAAATTCTCATACTTGGCAAATAACATTTTCAGATACCTTACATGGCATAGCTGGTCAGAGTCCTTGCAATTTTAGAATATTGGTATCGCTATTATAAATGGTCTCCCATATTCCATACAGCATCACAACCAACATCAAAGACTATTAAACCAGCTGATTGACTGCCTGGTACAGCCACTAATAAAATCTATCCAGATTTTAACTTACCCCTTTATCCTTCATGTAGATCAGGGGTCGGCAACCTTTCAGAAGTGGTGTGCCAAGTCTTCATTTATTCACTCTAAGTTAAGATTTTGCATGCCAGTAATACATTTTAACATTTTTAGAAGGTCTCTAGTTATATATTATAGACTTATAGAAAAACTATTGTTGTACGTAAAGTAAACAAGGTTTTTAAAATGTTTAAGAAGCTTCATTTAAAATTATAATGCAGAGCCCCCCAGACCGGTGGCCAGGACCCGGGCAGTGTGAGTGCCCCTGAAAATCAGCGTGAGTGCCAGCTTTGGCACGTTTGCCATAGGTTGCCTACCCCTGATGTAGATGCTTCCAATAAGGGACTAGGTACAGTCTTGTAACACCCATCAGATATGGGACAAGAACTCTAACTGCAGTTGAGAAGAATTATCACCTTCACTCAGGAAAGCTGAACCTTTGAAATGGGCCATATCTGATACATTCTGTGACTATTATTATGCACAGTCTTTCACAGTTTACAGTGATAACAACCTGCTAACCTATGTCTTCACCTCTGCCAGGCTGAAGACCACAGCACACCGGTGAGTTGCAGAATTGGCTGACTTAGTTCACAGTTAAATATCATGCAGGGAAATCTAATGTGGAAACAGAGGTTACCCAGAATCACCCTTGATATGGAAAAATACAAGACAGAATGGTCAGAAAAGAAGCAAACATTTTGTTAATGCTGTCTTACAGTTCTTGGACGTACAAAGAATCTTAGTTAGCAGTTATTACTGCCAATTCTTTGGCAATAGAAGACTTCTCCATGGGCATTAAATCCACCATAAAGCCTATTCCATGATGAAAGTTTGGCTGCTCAGAAGGAAGATCCAGCAGTTGTTAAAATTCTTCATTATAAGTCCTTGTGCACAAACTGAATAACCAAGAGAACACAGTAGGATGTGTTAGATCACCACCCTGATGTGTGAATGGTATCAGTTGCAGTTGAATACAGATGGAATACTTTATCGAAAAAAAACCAAGTTTCAAAATCAACTGGCATTACCTGAAAAATACAAAAAGGCAAGTATATCAAGAACTACAAGAAGATATGGGACATTTCAAAGTAGAGCAACTACTCAGTCTTGGAAGAGATCAATTTTATTGCTCACAAATGAAGAGGGACATAAAACATTACGTCACTAGAATCTGTACATACGTCAAGAAAAGGAAACCTCACCAGCTACCAGAGTTCCACTAACTGTTACAACAGAACCATTTGAGCTTGTATCAATAGACTTAATGCATCTAGACATAAGCAGAGGAGGATATGAATACATCTTAGTCATAGTGATTCACTTCACTAGATTTGTTCAAGCCTACCTTAGCACCAACAAGTCAGAAGAGACTGTGGCAGACCTGATCTTCAGTGACTTTCTTTTAAAATTTGGAATCCCAAAAAGGTTTTATCATGACCAAAGGGCAGTGTTTGAAAATATTTTTTTTCCTGAAAGTTAAAGCACTATTGTAAAATTGAAACATCTTCCTCACTGTCACTTCCATCTACAATGAGATATGTAGAAGCAATACATACCCCAACTCCAAACTCTAACACAAAACCTTAAACCATGACCTCATATGGTTTTATGCTTTCTAACTATAAGGATAGTTAAGCTTCCAAGAGAAGTTGTGGAACCCCCATCACTGGAGGTTTTTAAAAACAGGTTAGATACCCACCTGTCAGGGATGATCTAGGTCAGGGGGCTGGACTAGATGACCTCCCGAGGTCTCTTCCAGCCCTACATTTCTATGATTCTATGCTCAGAGCAGTACATCTGACTACCACATTCCTTGCATTTGGGAAGTTATTCTGCCTTAACACTGCTGAGGTCACTATTAACGTTTTGCATTAGAATGCAAGTTTGATGAAGCTGAGGTAGGCATTTCTTTCTGGGGACTGATGAAGATTGAATGTGTTATCAATATCACTGTAGGCAATATGAAGTTGGAAAGGCATGCATGAGTCTTTCCCCTTAAGTTTCTATTTCCATTCAAGTTTTGGGTGATTTGAGTACATCCTGCCACAACCTCGACTTCCACTGACTGTAGTTTGTTTGCTAACAATTTCTTAAACATCCTTCATGCTCCTATTCACCCTGACTAAAACAAAATTATACTTAGTTGTTTTATCTGATTTACTGTGGGATTTCTTGCAAGACTAGGTCTACAGTGAAATATGCTTATGTGAAGTGAAACATTGAGATCTCTCTGGAGAAGTCCAGTCCAATGTTTATCCCAGATGTAATTAGTAATTATACTTTTCAATTACTGCATATAACTTTTTCATCCCAAAGGGTTGCAAAAAGTGTTTTAGAAGGGCCTGAACAGGAATTCCAAATCCTCCTGTATTTGGAATCAGATCCAGAGCTGAATATTTCCTGAATCCAAACTATGTAACTCATATCCCTTTCCACAAGCATTAATTAATCCATACCCCCCCATGAGGAAAGCATGAGAGGAGTAAATTGAGGTAAAGAGGGGGATTGACTTCCCTAAGGCAAGAATCAGAAATAAAATCCCCAAAATCTTGACTCTCGGTTGTCATCCTCACCATTTGATTAAAATTAGAAAGAAGTAGATGTTTACAGTTCCCGAGATGGAAAGAGTCTCCAGCAGGAGATATTTTATCAAATAGCTTACTTTTCCACTGCACGACACATACTAACACATGCCAGTTAAACCTCTGTTTTAGAAACAAAGTGGGGAATACTAGTACAACACAACAATACCCCAAAAAAAGTAAGGGCATTGAATTTCAAACCCCACATTTATTGATGTGGAATAGCTGCATAGAATCTCAAGGAGCCAGGGCACAGATTGTCAGCAACTAAAGCATTCTAAAATCCAGTGTGCTGCAGGTTAATGATTAAAGAGTGGGCACCATCTCACAGGCACTGTACACATTAGACTGAGGCAGAGATAGTCACCCTTGGGAATAACAAGCTCAGTGAACTAAGAACTGCTTTTCTTCTGCATCAGTTTAACCTAGGAAGGCAAAAAAATTTTTTCCACAATCATTTAGTGGTCTCCAGAAGGTAAATATTTGTTGAATTTTAATTTTTCATCTTTATTTCTAATAAGTACATATAAATACAATAGAGTTTTTCATTGGACATCTAGATGTTTATGCCATTTACACACCAGTGATAGAACACCGCAGCATTAAAACACATTTTTGAAAACCCACTTCTATAAGTGCTTTTATATTCCTGCTTCTGCTTTTTCACAACCACATTATTTCCTGCTGAACCATGAAATAGGGTAATCAGACATCCTACATTGTAAAACCTTTTCCAGGAATCTGACCACCACCAGATCCTCTTCTGGAACACAACAGAAGTACAAGGTTTCTACTTAATCCCACAACAGAAACAGCCCAGTTAATTGAGCCTCATTGTACCAATACAGTACTATGGGATCATATAAAGGTGGAGTGACAGTAACACTAAGATGTTCCTATCAGAGGGTGGGGGAGGGAGGGAGAGGGGTTCTGCAATTTTGACATTTTATGTTATAAATAAAGTTGCTGTATATTCAGTGCTAATATACTAGTTAGAGAAAATACATATCTATATAAATAGGTTCACAATATGTTAACTATAGGGAATGGAAAGGTGAGTTATCAAGCACTGAACAGTTAAATAAGGTGTCAGGAACTGACTACGTGATTGAATGTATTGAAAATATATAAGGTCAGATTTTGAGAGACTTTTATGTTGAGTAAGCCTATTGATTAGTGAAAGCCACACCACAAGTCAGGGATAGAGCCAGGAACAGAGCCCAGACCTCTTGTGTCTTTCAGATATGCTGGGAGATTTGTTAGCTGTCCGGCTATGATCTGGTGCTATTAATCCTGCACGCAATGGATCATTGACATCATAGCAGTGATCTGTAACCTAACATTAAGAAAAGCTACCAGTTAATGTGCAGAATTGCTCTGGGACAGAAAGATTCATATCTTGATTATCCATTCTATGGTGGGTTTTGCACTCACAGGCTCTTACAAGTGTCAACTCATCCTGCCCTTGCCAGGACAGATTATCCAGTTACTGGATCCCTCGCTGTCAGAATTAACTTCTGATCAGTTTTTACTTATACCCTTTTCATAGTTTCATTTACGCAGACCTTACCCTGGCATCTCAGTACCCTCTTTGACTCTGCCTGGATCCTCTCTCCAGTGGGTTTGTAAATCCCATTTGTCCCATATCAGCAAGGCATACATTGAGAAATACTCTCAATGTGAATGTAAAAATCTTTTGCTGCCACTGGCATGAACAACCACCACCACAGTGGTGACTGGGATCTCTACCACTTCCATACTAAATGCTGCACCAAGAAACAGCCAGTGGTTTACCTGACCCCATCAGAGCTCTACTGTTCAGTTTAATTTTCCCGTGATTTACATGTAACACTATTCTTCCAGCAGAGCAGGAATATCCCTGGGAAGTCATCAACACCACTCCTTAACCGGGTGGAGGAGTCACTGCTGAACAAGGCAAGTCAGTGCCTACTCTTTTCCCCCCTCAGGGACCAAGCACACAATGTCTTCACAGCCTTAACCACACAACCATTAAAGCAACCCTGAACCAGGGAACGAATAGATCTCAGGGCACTGGTAATGGGATAATGAGCATTTTGCCTCTGGCTCATTGGTTTTAATCCAGGCTGGCGGATTGTAACTGAAAGTCTTTGCAAGAGGCAGCTCTTTGGTAGCCTATGTATGTTACACAAGCTAGTGCTTTCACTCCAGTTCTTAGCATGCAGGTGTCAACCTCACAAGACTCAAGCAGCACCTACTTGTCACTCAGCAGAAAGGCAAAAGACTGAATAATCAGTGAGGCTGAAAAAATGTTCTCATCCCTACAGGAGTTAGTCTCCAAAACAAGAGAACACTGGTGGATAGGGTGAGCAAATATATACCACTGCTGTCCATGTTGAACCTACTCTGTGGATAAACAGAAGATTCAGCTGCCCAATCCCATCAATCCAGCACCTTTCATAGCACTAAATTAAGTTTAAGAAGGAGAGCAAGAATTTGTTTTTACAAATAAATCATTAATAATAGCATGGAATCAACAAGTGAAGAAGCACAGGGAAAGCATAGTCCAACTGGCTAGGAAACAAGAAGGTATTTGACGTTTCCTTCTATAATAGGATTTGTCTGTGTCTGTCTTTTCTCCCCCCATCCTTCCCCCCCCACACACACACTTCTTCTGATCGAATCGGACACAAAAGTGTTTGTAGGCGGTGCTGTTTGTTATGCCACATGTGTGTGGTCTCTCTGGAAAACAGCAGTGTCTGTACTTACATGATCACAGATCCTCACATTAAATCAAATCCTAAATCTATTATTTATATTAGGGTACGTAGCACCTAGAGAACCTAACTGAGATCAATGCTCCACTACTAGGCCATAAAGAATTTACAGTCTAATAGACAAGACAATCAAGGGTAGGCGAAAGGAAGCATTATCCACATTTTACATATGGGGAACTGAGGCACAGAGATTAAGCGATTTGCCTAAAGTGACTTTAAGCAACCATCCAAGTCTATTGCAAAAATTGTTGATGGTGTCCCCAAGCCCCAGCCTAATGTCTTAGCCACAAGGCTATTCCTCCTTTATTATGTCACTTTCTTCCAACAATACTACACTACTCACTGGAGCTGAAGTATAATGTAGCTTATACTATTACATCAGTATGGTAAATACCTGCTAGTGATATCTCCATTACGTACTATGCCTTCTTAGCATTAATTCTTAACAGCTCTCATAAATGCTTAAATAAAATAAAATAAAAAAAAAAAAACCACACCACCCTAAAGAAGAAAGGGGTTGTTTGACATGTTGTAGATTAGAGGATTTTCAGTTAAGATTCTGAATCTCCTCCTATTTGGGAATACAAATAAAGGGTAACACTGAAGGCCAAAACAAGATTATGCTTGTTAATATCAGATAACTTTCATTTTCAAGTACGAACATGGAGATTAGAATGCACAACATTACATACATTCAGCTAGATATCAAAACAATTGAGCTATATGGATACAAGCCCAAGAGATTTTTGGTTAATTTAGTCGCCTTTCCAATTCACGGTCTCTCTCCCCCGACCATGTACCTGGGAAGTTATTTTGTCCTGTCCCATGGCAAACTGTTCTCTGATTAAGGGTAGGGAGGGCTGGGACATGAAAGCCAGCTCTACCTAACTGGAAATCTAGTGCTATCTTTCTGTATTTGTTTTCACAGACTTGAGGTAAAGTCATTTCCTTCTGGCCCTAAACCTTGCTTTATCAGTGGACAGCAATAATTCTTTTAATAATTAACTGAATAGAGTAGTAACTGTCTCAACTAAATGCTGTAAAATGAGTTGCTATTATAAAGGCCTTACTTTAAGCTGTGAGAGCCAAGAAGGGTTCCTTATAACTCAAGTATTCACAGATTAAAAACATACAGGTACAGACCCCATTTTCCAAAACCAACCTTAATCAGTCTAGCTGCTCAATCAATCTTTCAGTGAAGGAACAAGTATATGTTGATAGAACTCTTCTAAGGTATGTCTCAGAGGAAAGTAATCTGCTATGTACAAAACAGCATTAAGGTGCCCTGAAGATGTTATCATTTAGATGAAAGATTACCAGCATGCTTTCTAAATGTGGCCTTCGGTGCACTGAGAAATCTAGAAGCCTTTCAAAATAAAATGAAAACAGCTAAGAGATTTTAAAGTGTCCTCCCATAATTTTTTGCTACTTAAAAAAAAAAAAAAAAAAAAAAAAAAAAAAGGTAATCCCACAGAGCAACTTAGTTTTGGAGATCTACTAAAACAACAAATGACCAGCAAAGGTTATTTAATGACTAACAGCATGCTCAGCCCTTATTCTGTGTTTGTACAGCCTTAGCACAACGAGATCCCAGTCTATGGTTGGGGCTCCTAGGTGCTATGGGAATACAAATTAATATCTGGAAAAGACAGACGCAGCTCCACCCCGAGAAGTTTATGATTCCGAGATGATACAGGCAAAAATAATCTCCAAAAACACAGAAGAAAGCCTAGCTAGCAGGCCCACAAAATTCATCTGCCAGTCAGGTATGTCAATCTCATGGACTGGGTACCAAATGAGACAGCTTCAGTGTCTAGTACAGGGGTGGGCAAACTTTTTGGCCTGAGGGCCTCATCAGGTTTCGGAAATTGTATGGAGGGCTGGTTAGGGGAGGCTGTGCCTCCCCAAACAGCCAGGCATTGCGCTGGCGGCGCAGTGAGCTGAGGCTGCATGGGAGTGGGGACAGCAGGGGAGGGGCCGGGGGTTAGCATCCTGGGCCAGGAGCTCAGGGGCCAGGCAGGAGGGTCCCGTGGGCCGGATGTGGCCCGCAGGCTGTAGTTTGCCCTCCTCTGGTCTAGTACATGGACACAACAACCACCACCACCGGAGTATTCATCTCCCAGTTTTAGTTGCATCCTCCCATATTACGGTCCTCCTAGCCCGCCGCCCTGCCCCCCGGGCCATGCCACAATAGCGAATGTGTAGGTGCAACAATATATATATATTTTTTAAAATTTATAAAATTACAGTCTGCTTCGGTTTTGGATTTGAAATTTTTCATTTCAGCAAGGGTTTATTTGCTTTATCAACAAAAAGGTAAGAGCCATGTTTTCCTCTCCGTTACACTTCTGAATTCCACTGAAGCAAAATAGCACAAGCGTAACTGTGTAATTTGACCCAGTGTCTAGATCTTACAGATAGTTTAATCAACTAAATAAAATGCTGCTGAAATTTGAACTGGTGTTGATGTTCTTTGCCTTCCCTATCAGGGAAAGGAAACAGGGAAAAAAAATAGGTATGTCTTACTTATACCTAGAGTTATATGCCTCAGGCTACCTACTCGCATAGTTGTCTTATGTTATTGGACACACCTAAAGGATTTTGTAATTCTGAGTACATCTACAGTACATGAAAATGCTGTACTTAAGGGCACTTGATGGGTGAGCACAAGTGGAGCACGGATATTGAAAATAAATTGTCAGATTTAATATGCTTTATAGGATTTGACTGCCTTCAGATAAATTATAAAAGCCCTCTCAATATATTGTATTCCCATGAGTTCAGATTACAGCCCCCAGGCATTAGCAAGATCCTAAATGGCCCAGTCATGCAAAGGGCCCAGCACTTCCTGAAGAGAGTTAAGTGCCAGTTCCAATGGGAGCTATGGGTGTTCAGCACCTTGGAGGATTGAGCCCAGCTAGCACAAAATAAAACTGCAGCCCTCTCATTTCACAAAAGCGTTTGGCAAAAGAAAAGGTCTGAACATGCACCTACCATTCTTTAGCACAAGAGACAGCAACAAGCCACACAAGCTTGTCGGTCAGATCAGGGAAGCAGATGCACTTAAGTAGGTTGTCCACACCCCACTCGCCAATGAGATTCTGGAAGACTTCCATAATTCCAGCAGCCATTCAGGAGCCCAGGGTGGAACACCACAGTCATGACCAATCTAACTGCCTCCCACACACACAAGTGTGCAAGAGGTGGCCTGAGTTTGGCTAAGACTCTCAGCTAACATGGAAGTTTAAATATTGTGATTCACATTCCACAGTGCAAGTCTGATTAAAGGTCTGCAAGACTCCAGTCAGCCATGGAACATGGGGGAGAGCCCAGGCAGCACTGCTGAGGGGGCAGAACAGCAGAGAAGAGGAAGAGAAAACAGCTCCAGCACATAAGGAAAGGCAGCCCTCATCTTACACTTCACTTTGAAAATAGTGGACTGGAGTGCAAGAGATTTATTTCTTCTCCCTCTTCCCTCACCTTATATTATAATCTGGGTTTCCCTCCAATAGCTCCATGCATCCACCTCAACTGCCACCTCCTCACCCATGCAGCAGATTTGCTGAACATAAACTAACAAAAAGAAATTAAGAGTCACAGACCTGTTTTCTTCTGGGAAGGAAGGGGCTTTCCCCCTTTCAGCCCATCTCTTGAACACCTGTCCCCGTCCCACCTCTGCCTGTTGCAATGGCAACCAAACACTAGCATTGCAGTCAGATCCAACCGAGGTGACACAAAAGTACTTCAACAATGATTTTACACATTCAGCTCTAATGGAGGACTCACACAGTAGTAAACTTGACAGACAAACAAACAAACAGTCCCAGAGAGGTGAATGGGCCAGATTCTGAATCTCCCTCATCCATGTAAGTCTGGAGTACTTGAATGGAAGCAAATGAAATACACCAATATGCAAGACCTAAACTTGAAGTAAATGAAACGATTCAGCCAGAGACTACAAACAAATTCCCCAATTTCTGGGGATTAACACATACAGACAAAACCCAGTGTATCCAAAAGACAGAACTTTGAAAACTTATTTAGTCATATTCAGACATTTCAGCCAGACAGAATGTATTCAGTAAAGCTGCTAATTCTTTACTTTATCAAGAAGTCTTAATGTATTAATACCAGGCTATAGACACAATATTGTGTTACTTAAATTACAGTTTTTATTTAGCCACTTTGAAACTAGCCATTTTAAGCCTAATCTTTGGATAGTATAGAGCAAGATTAGAGGACATAAAATGAAATAGTTATTGGTCCCTGTCACAAAAGGGGTGCAAGTCTTTCCAGAGCATTCCAGACATTTCCTTGTAAACACAATCTGCCTTCTGAAAGTGTGTGATATGAGGGCCTACACAGGATTCCAGTCATATCACCACACTTTGCTTTTTTACAAGGCAGTGATGTGCTCTTGCAAACTGGGGTAATTTTTGGCAGTGAAGTCTCAAAGGAAACAAGAAGGGTTTTCCTTTCACTCTTTATCTTGTTGAAAAGGAATAATTTTTTCAGAATTTGTCCTGACCACAAACATACTATTGGACTACTCTGTATAAGTGCTTCCTTTTATGCTTCTCTGCATCTAGATCTAGCCATACTGGTGAATTTTCATTACAAGTTTAGTTTCATATTTTGGATAGCTAGTTGCTTCCAGAGCAATCTTACCTTTCTGCAAATCTAGTCAATAGTCAAGGCTATGAGCTGTTCATATACAGTTTGCTTTGACTATTCTTTATTTGTGGTCATTTATGTGTGGGCAGACATGTACATCACATGACATTGTTCTGCCTCCTAGTTGGGAGACTTTTTTTTTAAATCCAAATACAGTGAACAGATTAATGTTCTTCATACAAGATTTCAGGTGAATCATTGGGGGGGAGGGGGAGCTAGAAGTCATGAGGCATTTGGAAAACATTAGCAAGTCCCAACTAGCCAGCAGCTGGTGGTTAGGGTACTGACCTGGGATGTAGAAGACACAGGTTTTGAGCCCCTGTTCCGTATCAGGTAGAGCAGTAACTCTCACATCCAAAGTGAGTGCTCTAACCACCACCCTATTGGTGGCTCTGGGATGAGAGGGTGTCTTCCCCTTTCTCATTTTGCCCAGAAATGGACTGTGGGCCTGATGGACACTTTTGGGAAAGGTGTCCCTTTCCCACAAAAAAGTTTTGAATCCCACAAATTGGCATTTTCCAACAAAAAGTGTCTTGTCAGAAAGTTTGCAACCAGTTCTACTGACAAGGGAAATGGTTGATTCTCCACCTCTTGGCATCTGGATCAGTTTTTAAAAGGATGCTTTAGTCAAAACACAAATATTGGGCTCAGTACAGGGGTAACTGTGTTAAACGCAATGGCCTGTATTATACAGGAGATCAAATCAGATACAATGGTCCCTTCTAGCCTTGAATTCTATGAATCCATGGGAAAAAGTCAGATCGAAGGCAAAGTCCTTGCCCCTGCACAAGTAAATGAGCTGCATGCAGGAGAGTTCTGCTGGGACTGAAGAGGTGAAATCCTTTCCTCCTCCCCAGATCAGTGCAGCAAATAGGACTATGTGACAAATGTTACTGAACTGAATTGGCTGCGGTAGCTCCTAGGACAAAGGCCCTCTGCAGGTCACAAGTGGGTTGGCCAATGGAGTTTTAAGGACTTCAAGATTTGACTCCCCACTTACAGCTTTGCTTTACAAGTAAAAATATTAAAAAGACACTGTCTGGAGTCCATCTCCAGTAAGCACAGACTTTGGTATTTGAGGCAAGCCAGAGCTTGCTAATGATGGAGCCTAAAGGACAATAAGCTTGAATGAACTTGCACAACAGTCAGCCTGACCGTGCTGTCAAACCCCAGAAGTAAATGCAGACAGGGCTTTTGTGACTCAGTGCTTTTAGCCAGTGGTCATTTTTGGCTGGAATGTACTTTTTTGCAATATGCCAGAACTCTGTCCAAAATAAATGAGAGAGGGGTCTCTATAACCACTTCCAGTTACCCTTATCCCACACTTTCAAAACTCTACATAGTGCAAGAAATTAGGAGACTGAATTCTTCATTTAACAAGAGAATCTCTACAGCCTATGGAGTTGCACTGCTGCTGGAGATTGACAAATAGTAATAGCCAATCAATCTACTGTCACTCAACTTTGGAAGGAGAGAGGAGCTCCAGTTTATGGTTGGTTAGCAGCTGAAGCCATTGTAACTGTTGCTATACATCTTGAAGCTGAGTAAAGAATTTGTATAATAGGGGCAAGGCAATTAGCAGAAGAGGGAAAACTTTTGGACAACTGCTGTTGCATCAGATCATAGGATGGATGTTGTGGTCTGCCAGAGCTGACTTCCTCTAGTCCTGCACTAATCTGATATTGGGGGCAGAGGGTGCCACAGATTAGCCAATGCATCTTACATCAGTACTAAGACTGTGCTGAAATGTGCCCAACTCCCTGTGGTCCAAGGGACTATTCTGGCAACCAGGAACTGTGGAGGCAGAGAGATGTTCCAGGCATGACCACAAGGCCAGGGCCTGGCAGGATAGCATGGTTATTAGGCTGGCTCTGTGCCACCCAGTGACTCCTGCTGCACTAGATGGATTCCCCAGAGGCTGGTTAAGACAACACTATTTCTCCTTTGATCACCAGAATAGCACAAAGGCGCCATGGGTGGGCTGTGGATCTGGCTCCATACATTAGTGTGCCAAGTGTACCTGTCTTACAGTCAGGAGCGCTGCCAGCTTTTTTGCCGCCCTAGGTGGCGGAAGGTCCCGCCCCTGAAATGCCGCCCCTGACAGAGACGGCGGAAGGTCCTGCCCCCGAAATACCACCGACGACCGGGGCGGCCGAAGATCCGGCCGCCACGGTCACCGTCCCCGAAATGTTAGTGCCCTAGGCGACCACCTAGGTCGCCTAATGTGGTGCGCCGGCCCTATTTACAATCACTTGAGACCAGAAGACAAGCTACCATTGAAGACAATATATTCAGCTCTCCCACTGGGATAGCTGACAAGTCATTGAGAATGCTACGGATTAGATTGGGAAAGAAAAATTATTTGCTAAGAGTATAATGCCTTTGCGATAGAACTATCCAATGAAGACAAGTCTTCCATAAGAAATACTTGAGTCAGACAGAGAGACAGACAGACAGACAGACAGACATTGAGATGGTAGCGGGTATAAGATACCAGTATTTCTGGGAAAACTGCTTCTTCCAAACTAGCCACTTCCTCCCCACTCCGCTCTTGTGCTGAAGCAAACCATTTATGGTAGCAGCACTGTTGAGAGTTATAGTAAGGGCCCCAGTTTTACTCCACAAGAAGATAAAAGCACTGGTGGTGGATTATCCACCCTACCTGAAGCCCTGGGTTGTACCTTCCTTCCTACAAATTAGAGACCTCTTATTTCAGACTGTACTCATGAAACAAAGGGTGTTTTGATTGGGTGGGGGTGAGAAGCAATACACATTTTGTTGTGCAGATTGTTGTATTCTTGCAACATGAGCTTCTCCTTTGAGTCTTCTATGCTGCAACCACATGTGGGAGGTTTAGCACAATGGCCTCATTCTAATCATACAGATTTGGCTTTGTGTTGGGGGAAAGGAATCACAGCATACCAGAGATTTTTTTCTTTTGAATTAATATATTTTGAATTATATATATAAAATTAATTCAAAAATAAATTTATATATATATATATATATATATATATATATATATATATTCAAAATAAGTTGAAGCCAGAAATCAATGACCTAACAGGCAGAAGTCTGAAGGCCAGATAAGCCCCCAGAACCTGTAGGAGATCTCTAAATAGATTTGGGTTCCACTTTGGCATTACCATTTTCCCTTAACTCTTCCTTCTCCTTCCTCAATTGTACTGTCTCCTTCTTTCTTAGCAGGTCCGCTACACCTATGGCATCCTCCCTTCTTTTTCCTGTAGTTGTATAGTCCTAATTCCTGCCATTATCGCTACCCACCTATGTTCCTACCACAGTGGCCTACTTGTAGTGACTTACAGAAGGAAATCTTGAGCAAGCACAGTGGAGACAAGGGGCACGTTACTCTAACAGCACCTCAATGACTATCAGAACTCAACAACCCCTGAATACCAGTTGTCACATTTGATATACCAACAACACAGAAGAGCTAGAAGAGAGACAGCCATCCTTTTGTTAACTATAAAACAAAAGCAAAAGAGAAGAGTGTCCTTTATGGTTACATAAAAGCCATTTTAAGCTTTCCCTCCCATGTTGTCCCCCCGCCCCCATCTTTCTCACATGCATACACAGCTTTACCTATTTTTAGGCTACACAGGAAATCAGGCTCACTTGCTTTTTTGCCCACACAGTCTTCGCTCTGCACCGGTTATGCACCCACCACATAGCTTAAAGATAATGGTCAGTAATAATTAGAATTTGTGTGTTTCACTGAGAACGGAGACCGTTTAATCATCATTTTGGTTGTTCTCGGGTGGCACTCTCAAATTTGAATGACCTCAGCTGTATGTTTCCATAATGCTGTGGGTCTTTTTGTGAAGTGCAACCTTAACTATGACTTTCCAGACTAACCTTTGAAAGTATTTTGAAGGAGACTATGTCCTCTAAGGTTATGTCTACACTGCATTAAAACACCCACAGCTGGCTCAGGCTGTAGGGCTAAAAATTGCAGTGTAGATATTCCACTTCTGGCTGGAGGTTGGGTCCCTCCCCACTCACAAGGTCCCAGAGCCCCAACCCAGACATCTACACTGCAGTTTCACAGCCCTGCAAGTTTGAATCAGCTGCAGGTGTTTCATTCCCATTTAGACCTACTTTAAAGGTGTCACAGCTGAAGTGATAAATTTATTCAATGCCAACTTGGAATTAAGGCAGTGTTGCCTGGAAATATGGCCACATGCAATGAGCACTTAGGCATCCCAGTAGAAACTAATTGGATTAGAAGAGAAAAACCAAATCAAACCCAAATGTGTATTTAAAATAATAAGGAGACCTTTTATGGATTGATATGTTTGTCACAAGAGAGGAGTAACTTTGTGTCCCCTCTCCTGTGTCTGAGGTATGTGGGTATTAAGCTGTAAAGAGTGTATCAGGATCACCTATGAGGTACTGGAGGTAGTTAACGAACAGGCTTTCGGTCTTAAGGAATTTGCACAAGGCTCAGAGCAAGCTTAGAGAATCTTTGCTTCCTGGGATGACTGGTGCTTAGTTGACATTGGCACTATTTAAATACAGTCAATATTTGTGAAGGTCACCTCTCTCAGAGCCACCTCTAAGCAAGCCCTTAGCAATGAAGAAGCAAACAGCTCAGCTATCCAGTCAGACACACACACTGCATGTGAAGAGTCACTCTTGGATGACTCAGCCAGTACTTAGCACTTCATCTGTGACAAGCTGTGTATAAGCTTGTTGCACAATGGGGTAGCCTGTTATTTCTATGAGTCTCTCTCTCTCAGAAGTGTTACACACCCATGAAGCAGTGTTGTGGAAAGCATGCTGGCAGCAATACAAAGATTTCTCTGATGTGAAAGCCAAAAGTCTTTTTATGAGCTAGGTGGCAGGGCTGCCAAGTGATGCAGTTTTGTTAATACTATACATTACTTAACACTGTCCCCCATGCCTGATCTTTAAAGGCAATACCGTACTTAGTGTCCCAAGTTTTGAATATTAGTAGAAAATGTAGGTCTAAGAAAGTGCTCAAGTGAAGCAATCTATACATTAACTTCATAGGTTAAAGTAGTTTGAGGGAGAATTCCACCAGATTGCAATTTACAGCTCAATCAAGTGTTCTAGTTTAATTAGAGATATCGAATAGGTGGAGTAGATTGCACCCACCTGAATTTAGACCATTTTTAGACAGAAAACAAATAAGGCTATGGGATCTTTACCCTGGAATACACATGCGGAGCTATTTAAAGTAGTATTAGCTTCCAGGGCTATTGACCCACTTCTGCTGTTTGCATCACAAGAAGAAATCCAGCTTGCCAAAGGTGTGTGATTGGTAAAGCCCACATGAAAAATCAGAATGCCTCACACAATGGAATAGATTTTACAAAGAATTATCACCATGGAGGGCGGGGGGAGGGAAGGCCAAGGAAGACATTAGCAATTACTGCCAGGCAAGAAAGGTTATCCTCTCCTTCCCCCAACTGGTTAGCATCCCATTCCAGGGTATAAAAGAAATCATGGAAGGCTTCCTTACACTTTTGGCCTGCATATATGTTCAGAGAGTGCAGTATTGAAATTGCAGTATTTCACCTAGCTTTACATGCAACAGGCCATCTTGCCACACTCTGGATATTAGGGCCAATAGAGTTAGACGTGCATCAATGTGACATCCCCGGCCTAGGTAAACCCTGCTCTAGGTTTTTTGTTTTTGTTTTAAATTCTTGGAGGATATGGTGGACCTAGGACTGCGGACGCTGCGTGGGTTGCTACATCTGTTGATCTACATGCCATACTCAGGATGGTCTTCTACAGCCTCAAGTATCTCATAGAAGTACTGGGCCTGAGCTCTGGGAACGACCAGAGTCTGACCCCTGATAAACTTTATCACACACACTCCACAAAGCAGAAGTACTAATCCAGTAAACAAAATCAGAAGAGAAAGCTTTAACTTTTGTTTTTGGATAACATTTATAAAGCTATAGTGCAACCAAGTGGACACATTTAGAAAATACATACATTAATCAGACCAACATAACAGTGATGGCTGTAGGCAAGAGGCATTGTCAGGCTCCAGTACTCTAGAACAGGGGGTCCCAACTCCCCCCCCCCTCCCCCGAGACCCAACTGTGCAGCTGCAATAGGCACCGAGGCTATTAACAAGCATCTGTCAGGGAGTGGGGCACTGCCAAGCATGTGCGGCCCCTCACCTCAGTAGGGACCAGGACCAGCGAGAGGGCGAAGGGGCCAGCCAGGTGCCACAACCAGCCCCTGCCAACACCCTCCACTTAGCAGCTTGCTGAGTGCCTTGAGCTTGTCACTTGGCAGCCCTGCCCTGATCACCCACCCAGCAGTGCCTCACAGGCACCCCAGCCTGGGAACGAAGGAAGAGCTACCAGTGCCAGACAGAGGCAGGCGCTTGGGCCATCACTTGACAGTCCCAATCACACAGTGTTGTCCAGGCAGAAAAAGTGGCACCACCGAGCTCCAGTCCCTGGGGGAGGGGGATTGCAAGGCCGATACTCCAGGGAGCCCAACAGCCATGGATTGCAGGGTGCAGTGGCTCATAGCGGGAATGGCCACAAACTGACCAGCCTCCTTCAGCCACCCTGGGAGCCGCTGCCTCTCAGGACTGCCCCCCTTCTCCTCACCCTCGGCTCAGTAGTGCCACTTCACTCTCTGCTGCCTGCCGGGGTGCTGGGCTCCCCTGGTCCTGGGCAGGGGCCACCACTCCCAACTCTGCCCATGGTGGACTACCCAGGACTGTTTCACGGCCCACCTTTGGGCCACGGCCCACAGTTTGGGAACCCCTGCTCTAGAGGATATGGAAGCATACACTGTGTATTTGGAAAATAAAACCTGCTTTCAGGAGGAAGCTCAGGCATTGTTTTTCACTTGCTAAAACAGTGTTAATACAAGTCTACTGTATTAATGTTATTACTCTTTGGTGAATATTAGCACATATATTGGCTACAGATGAAGTTACACACACACACACACACACCCCTTCAGTGGTCGTGTGTGTAACTGGAGGCAAACTAAGCCACATGTGTGTTGTAGCACATGCTCAAAAAAACCAAACCTGAAGTTCATGGTACTGTATAGTTCACTTCATTTATGAACCATGATGTCCTTCAGGGAATCTCCTTTGTATGCTCTACAGGGAAATTGGACTTTTCAACTATATTCAGTGTGTTTTGAGGAAAACGATTGTGATAAAGTTTTTCATTAAGACTATTGAATTCTTACCACCACCTCTAATGGTGACTATTTTCACTAACACTCAGCTAAAGGCATTAAGGATGCAGGAGTATCACTGCAGAAGAGGATTTGCACCCAGTTCTCAGTGCATACACTTATCTCTTCACCTCCCTAACTCCCAACCCCTCCACAGAGACAGTGCACAAGCTTCCAGAACTGGTCACCAAAACTGCCCGGGCAAGTCTCACACCTGTGCCCATGAATGGATACTCACCATAGTTACCCATTCTGTACATAAACGAGGAATCTGAGCACACAATTTAGATCAGTTTTGAACGTGTGTTATTGTGTTTAAGTGCTTTCCCAACTGTCTCCTCAAGAGACTAAATTACTATTCCTTTTACTTCCAATACATTAGATATTTGTGACTAGGACCTCGCACAGTTTGTTAGGGAGTTTCTAGGCAGAAAAAGGTGACAGAGATCCTGCCCCCAAAGAGCTTCCAATCTGAAAGCACATCTGTGAATCTCTAAGCACTTTACATGCGTTAATTAAGCTTCAAAAGAACCCTGTGAGGTAGGAAAATATCCTCCCTCCCCCTCAGCCACAAAAAAATCTGCAGATCAAAAAGATAATAGTCTAAGTTTCCACAAGTGACCACTGGATTTTGCATGCCTCAATATTTGGGAGGCAATTGGGCCTAGCTGACAAAGGTGTGTGTCCACTGCTGCCGCTGGACTTCAGTTGCAGTTCTGATTTTCCTGAAATGCTGAAAAGTCAGATCTAATGTGTCTCAAGCTGGCCACTGAAGAAGAGTGGCCACATTTGCACCAAAACTTTAAAAGAATTACCCATGATCTCACACAGTCTGCATCACAGCTAGAACTTGAACTAAAGTCTCCTAGCTCTGAGTTCTTGATCTAACCCCATAGAGACTTTAAAAACAAAATACAAGTTTACAAAACATTCATGAATGGGATATAACCTTAATTCCTCCTTGATGCTACCAGGCAATAATATTGATAGAATATGCTGTCTGAGGGAGACTATGCATCACTGACTGACTGCTTTAACTGACTTGAAACATGGAACTGATGTTAAAGACAGCATGTCAGATGTGTCAGTCTTGCCTCTGTCAACACTAGCAGGAGAATGACTGAGATGAGGCAAGAAAACTGCTTGATGTCAAATACATCACCTGAAGCAGGAAGTTCCAATTTGTTTGACTCCAATGATATGCTTAAATAACTGGTGGTTTGTGTAACAGATAGACAGGACAGATACACTCACTTCCATTCCCTTAAAACACAATAGCTTGTGTGTTTACACACTTTGCTATCCATTCAAGATAGTCCTCATTAAGGAAATCAATGCCAGTAATAAATACAGTGAAGCTGAACGACTCTTTAAGAGTACCTTTTACAAACAAACACACGATTATTGTAGAACCTAGGCTAAATACAGAGTGCCACTGCTAACAGGGCCGGCTTTAGGACCTGCAGGGCCTGATTCGAATACCCAGCGGCGGTCCGGGTCTTTGGCAGCACAGGGTCCGCGCCGCGTCTTCTGCAGCACTGAAGGACCCCCTGCCGCCGAAATGTTGCTGAAGACCCGGAGCGGACCCCAGGTCCCGGGTGAGTTAAAAAAAAAAAAAAAAAATTAAAAAGGCATGGGGCCCGATTCCAGAGAATTGGGGGAATCGGCCTAAAGCCAGCCCTGACTGCTAAGGAGTCTGAACTAGGTAATTCAAGCCAGAAATTAAAGCAGCCTCAGACCTAGCCATGGTTAACCTACTGAGGACAACACAGTGCAAGTGTAGACACTGTATGACTTTGTGTCAACCCTTACAGTCCTCCAAGCAGCTGTCCCACCATGCCCCATTTCCTGCAACAGTGGCAGCTCTGGTCACGAAGCAGCAGGCAGTCAGGCAAGTGAAAGGGGCTGGCAGGAGGCGCGGTGGAGGTGTCCACGTCCCAGCCTGTCCTGCTGCCCCTCTCTCGCCACTCTGGCTGGACACCAGGGCACTGCAGGCACGTTCCATCCCTGCGGCCCCTGGGGGGAAGGGAGTGGCAGGCCAGAGGGTCTTCTGCAGAGCCGGCTCCAGGGTTTTTGCCACCCCAAGCAGGAAAAAAAAAAAAAGCTGCGATCGTGATCTGCGGCAGCTCTACCACTGCCGCTTCAGTCTTCAGCGGCAATTCGGCAGCTGGTCCTTCGCTCCGAGAGGGAGTGAGGGACCCGCCGCTGAAAAACCGGACTTGCCGCGCCCCCCCCGTTGGCTGCCCCAAGCACTTACTTGCTGGGCTGGTGCCTGGATCCGGCCCTGGTCTTCTGCTGCCGCCCCACATTTGCCTGCAGATGCAGTACCCCCACACAGCTGGCCCACAGCTCCCTTAGTAGGAACAGGAACAGCGTGGGGCAGGGACACATCCACCATCCAGGTAACCCGGCCACAACCGGGACTGTCCCAGGCCAGCCCCAAGTCCCTGTCCCCCTGGGACTTCCCCCTTCTACACCCCCCCCCCGCAACCTCCTGCCCTGAGCCCCTCATGCCACCCAACCCTGACTCCTACACCCCCCCATGCTCCCAGCCTTGACTCCTGCACCATCCACATCCCCACCCCCTGCCCTGAGTGCTCCCACACACACATCCCAGCCCCTGAGCTTCTCTTCCCCCCCCCCCGGGGGGGGGGGGGGTTGTAATACGACAGTACCTGTAAGAAATTTAAGTTACTTTTACCCCTGCGGGAACCCCAGACCAGCAGTGGACTGAGCGGGGCCAGCGGCAGGCTGAACAGCTCAGCCCCCCTGCCGGCCTGGGGTACCAGCAGCCAGCCCGGGGCTCTGCTCCTGCCTCGGCCCAGCACTCTTCAGCCACTCCCTGCTGTGGCCCACACTGGAAAACTCAGCAAGGAAAAGCAAGGGCAAGGATCACACTAGACTGATAAGATCTGCATTTTCATTTTATTTTAAATGAAGCTTCTTAAAATATTTTAAAAACCTTATTTACTTTAAATACAACAATAGTTTATTTATATAATATAGACTTATAGAGAGAGACCTTCTAAAAATGTTAAAATGTATTACTGGCACGCGAGACCTTAAATTAGAGTGAATAAATGAAGACTCGGCACATCACTTCTGAAAGGTTGCTGACTCCTGGATTAGAGGCTGAACTTTTACTGCTTCTTGCAAGCGAACGTCCTTCCCCCTCTTACCCATGGCAGGCCAAACTCACCATGGCTGGGACTGGAGAGCAGTGCCATGCACATGTGCTCCAAAGTGTCAAGTATGTCTTATTAAAGTATTTATGGGAATAAGGGAAGGGAGTTTTGAATCTTTTCTTTCCCTGTCCATTGTGACTGTTAATCCAGCGATACTTCAGTCTGTTTTTTTATTAGCAGCTTCTCCCATTGTGGCCTTGAGGGATGTCCCCTCCACATCTACAGAACACCTGACTCTGATGAGAGAGGAGGAAGAATATGTTCAGGGAGATCATGCAAACACCATCCTGCTGAGACAGTATTTGAATCTGTCCTTGGTGCTATCAGTGTGCAGTTTCATGAGCCAGGTAGCCAGGGGTAGGCTGGGTTTCCCAGAATCACTCTTGGCATTTCAACAGCGACAATGGCAATCCACCAGTCAGGAAAGAACATCCCTGCTTGCAGCTTTCTGAACAGTCCTGTGTCCTTAAAGATGTGAGCGCCTTCCCTGACCAGTGCAGATTGGTATCAGTGAAGTGTCCATGGTGATCCACCAACACTTGTATAACTACAGAAAACTAGAGCCCTGTCTATTAATATACTCTGTGGCAAGGTGGGCTGGTGCCAAAATAGGGATAGGCATGCCATCTATTACCCCAACACAGTTCAGGACCCCCACTGCATCACATCCATCCATCATGTCCTGCACATTGCTGAGAGTAGCAGGAGCCCTACACAATTGCATGCCAATCACCCCCTTGTGACGGGTTGGATCACAGAAACCCCCTTGGGAGCTGCCACCCAATGTACCAATACTACCCCTGCTCCTGTTTTCCCTGCCAGCTCAGGACTCCAGCACCCTGTCTTGCTGAGCCAGACACTCCCGTCTGCTCCAACACAGACCCAAGGTCTGAATCACTTGTCCCAAAGCTGCAAGTTTACCTGAAAACAGCTCACAGAAGTGTGCTTGTCTTTAGCACTCAGATGCCCAACTCCCAATGGGGTCTAAACCCAAATAAATCCGTTTTACCCTGTATAAAGCTTATACAGACTAAACTCATAAATTGTTCGCCCTCTATAACACTGATAGAGAGATATGCACAGCTGTTTGCTCCCCCAGGTATTAATACATACTCTGAGTTAATTACTAAGTAGAAAGTGATTTTATTAAATACAGAAAGTAGGATTTAAGTGATTCCAAGTAGTAACAGACAGAACAAAGTAAGTCACCAAGCAAAATAAAATAAAATGCACAAATCTATGTCTAATCAAACTGAATACAGATAATCTCACCCTCAGAGATGCTTCAGTAAGTTTTTCTCAGACTGGACACCTTCCAGGCCTGGGCACAATTCTTTCCCCTGGTACAGCTCTTGTTCCAGCTCAGGTGGTAGCTAGGGGATTCTTCATGATGGCTCCTCTCTCCCCTTTGTTCTGTTCCAACCCTTTATATATCTTTTGCATAAGGCGGGAACCCTTTGTCCCTCTGGGTTTCCCCCCCCCCTCACTGGAAAAGCACCAGGTTAAAGATGGATTCCAGTTCAAGTGTCATGATCACATGTCACTGCAAGACTTCATTGCCCACTTGCCAGCACACACATATGCAGGAAGACTCACAGGTAAACACAGCCATCTGCAGACAATGGTCCTTGTTAATGGGAGTCATCAAGATTCCAAACCATCATTAATGGCCCACACTTTACATAATTACAATAGGCCCTCAGAGTTATATTTTATATTTCTAGTTTTAGATACAAAAGTGGTACATTTATACAAATCGGATGATCATACTCAGTAGATTATAAGCTTTGTAATGATACCTTACAAGAGACCTTTTGCATGAAGCATATCCCAGTTACATTATAGTCACTTATTATGTTTTTATAAAACCATATAGCCTGTACAACGTCACACCCCCCACTATGTATTTTTCAATTCCAAAATAATTTCCCACTGACTGGTAGCAATCTGGAGTTGCAAGCTTCCAGAATGCAATCACAACTTCCACTGTCAGTGCAGCTCTCATTCTACTGTCTCAGCACTGGAGAGACAGGGTGAAATCAGCAAGCAAATCCAGAAATGTGACCTTTCACATCCATAAACTCTGCAGCCACTGCTCATCATCCAAACCTGTATTACAATCCCACCAGTTGGTGCTCGTTTCTCAGGCCCAGAAATGGCACTCCAATCTGCAACTGCTCCCTGAATGCCAACAACAGTGAATTGTTTTTCCACTATGTCCCTCAGTAAACTGTCCCCCAATAAATCGTTATGTCCCTAATGGTTGCAGTACTTCCTAAGGGTCTGCAAATACAGGAGAATCCTGCATCCTGTGTTTGCAGTATTCATGAGAATAGTTCAGAGCTCTGCTGGTTCCATGCATCTGTCAGAGATGAGAGAGACCGAGAAGTGCCACACAGGTTTGTAGATTTAAAAAAGAGTGAGTAAATCATAGAATATGCAAGGCATTATGGGACAAAGAAAGTTGCACACTGGGAACTTGACCCTTAGCTGCCAGAGATCCCTGCACAATACATTGCCAACATTTCCCAAAAGGCTTAGCGCAGGACAGCAGCACGTGGCACACAGGGATACCTACACTCATACATGCACTTTGCATTGACACAAGCGCTCTTGGTGAGTTCACACAGCACTGACGCAAGCAGCCAAATATGCACGCACTCAGGCTATATACAAACTTCGGTGGCTGTATGCCAACATAACTTGCATTGACCGAAGTTTGTAGTGTAGACATGGCTTCATTCTCAGCCCACAGATAGATGTCTTTACAAGTTAATAGATAAGAATCTGATCCTAATAAGTTATATCCAGCCCTACCTAAAATCCTGACAGCAAGTCAAGGAGACCAGAACCCTCTAAGAGGTTCAGAAATATTTAAACTGCCCAATCTGGCACAGCCTGGTCTGGCGTATGACAAAGATGATAATCAATAAATGCAATGCAAGATTTAGTTAGTCTGCAACATTTTTTTTCCATTGTAAGGAAGTGAAAGTCTTCCATTTGGCAAAAATATATGGTTTGATTTTTCCACAGCCTTCCTCTCCCTCCAGTAAGTATACCATTCTGTCCGTAGGGTTCTCCCCCAGCTCACCAATACTAAAACTTAACCATGTACACTCACAAATTTTAAGTGCTAACTAGCAGTCACAGCTACTCACCCCATGCTGAAAATATGGCTGCTGGTGAACATTATGTTTAGAGAAGTGGAGAACATAGAGTGCTTTGGCCAAAGCTACATACTAAAGATGGGTCAGGACAGGACACGACTCCTTGGCTCTGTGTCTCACAGCTAGACCATGCTACATCTCACTACTGAGCTGCCCCCTCCCCTCTTGTAGCCAGAGGGCACATTGCCTCTTCTGCAGGTTGGGAGGGAGTTTGTGAAGGGACTTAGCACCATCTCTGACAGGTTCTAGAACCACATAGTGGTCTGGGATTCCCCACTAGGGACTGCGGGAACTGCACATGGTTGTTACAATTGTCCCACTCACACACAGCCATTTGCTCATAAACATATTTAGTCCTCAACCAAGAGATAGTACACATTACCCAAGAGGAACAGTTCACAGTTCTTCAAGGAAGACACAAGAGTTCAGACTGCCAGAGTCAGGCCTGCCCCTCTTCATTTGTTTACTTTTTCAGCACCAAATCTATTATGAAGTTTTGACCAAACCAATACAAGTATACTAGAAATACACTAGTTGAGGAACTGGCCAGACAGGACTGCAAGGATCTTAAAATATTACAGTTCGGAATTTGGCTGTCCTGTCTTCCATAATTCACTTCCACCATTACTTAATACATTGCACAAATATTAAAAGAGCCTGTGCTAGAATTCTGGTCCTTCAGCTCCAAAAAACACAATAAAAAGCTTGTCTCCCTAGTGATCAGTTTCACTGAAGAGATCTCACAGCATATTTTCACAGCTTATATATATATATATATATATATATATATATATATATGCTGAAATTTGACATGTATATGATCACAAGAGCTGTGAGTTTTGTGAGCCCAGATGCCAACTCATATCAGAGTTTTTGTTCCATGCAAAGCTACTATTGAAGCCAAAAGAGCCAAATCTATCACTGGTGTAAGGGGATTCAATTTAAAGGCAGTTATAGCCAGATTAGTTTGGCCCAATAGAAGTCTTGTGCATACTAAGAGGGATGGTAGAATAGGACCTATTGATAAAAATCCACACCCAGCCTTGAAAACTACAGCTACAAAATTCATGAAATATACCCCAACATGAATATGCACAGAAGACATTGTTTGTTGGAAGAGAAGCCACAGCTAGAATGACTCTCTTCCCCCAGTGTAGAATTTCTAACCAAGACCTTTCAGTTAGAACCCAACGTGTACAGTCACACAGATCTGAGTTAGATTAAGTCCTCCATGGCAAGAGCACAGTCCCCCTACATGTTCTTTCAGTGCTGCGCACACAGAGGCAGCTATTTGAGTGTCAGTTTGCATTCAGATCCAAAGAAAACACTCCTAACAAGTGAAAAGCCAGCCATGGACTGCAGCAGCTAATGAATTTCAAAGTTGCTCACAATCTACTCACTGTTACTCAGATTCAGAGAGATCTGGTCTATAGTACCATTTAAACTAGGCTAGAAAAATCGTGTATATACACACAGTTGCTAGATAACTGTAGAGTCGACAAGGCTGCAGGGTGCCATAAACATTGTGCTGTTATCAATGGACGATCCCAGATCAGTGAGAAAAGCGCCAATGCAGTAAGGACATAGAAGCATAATTAAACAGTGGTATACACCTAGAGGAAAGAGAAAGCCAGGACCTACTAGGAACAGAATAATCTCCTCTCACGGTTCTACCAACAAGATGAATGGTCACCATATTGCTATTCACACACCCCTTTTTTGCTAGGCAGATGAGTCAATCCAATAAGACTTTCTGGGCAGGACAGATCTACAAGTGTCGCTGTGTTCCTCTGTCATATTCACAGTACCTGACTTCTAGGATTCCACTGGAACTGCGAAGGCACCACCCATTTGGGGGCTGAGGTAGTCTACCCCAGCAAATCCTAAGCATTTAGAGCCAGATATTCAGAGATGATGAGAACTTCCAGCTCATCTTAAGCTCAGCTGGATTTATACGTACTTGCTTAAAATAAAAATATTCAGGTTTATGTTGGCTGACTCATCTGAGTTCTTCCAAGGTATCAGGAGCACATATTGCAAGGATCACCACTACACCTTTAAGACCCTCAATAGGAGGGGACTATGGTCCTGCCCCTTTAAGGGAGTGTGGTGTCACTAGCTATGCTCCACTCTCCCAGTCCTAGTACTTGAGCAAACATGTTATGCTCCATACTCTTCCCCTTGCATATTCATGTAGAGACAACCACAGTCTGGCCCATAATGTATAGTTTATAAATAACTTGGGGACCCATCTGTTATTTAAATGGCACATCCTATAAAAAAAAACCTTCTCTTAATAGCCATTCCTATTAGTCGTCTGAGCAGAAAGAAACCTGAGTTCCATATCTGACTGCTGAAGGAACTGGGTAGTTAAAGCAGAGGACTGAGTCAGGATACTTAGGTTCTCTTCTCAGCTCTGCCTTAAGCTTTGTAGGTCAGTCTAGCTTGTCTGTGTTAGAAGATGTTTGCCAGTATACAAGTTCAAGTTCTGTTCTCACTAATGCTAGAGGAAAGCCACTAAAAATCAATGGAGCTGCCTCAAGTTTTCAGCAGCATAAAAGAGGAGCAGGAGTTTAGCTAGCATAACACAAGCCAACCAACTACAGCAGCCCTGGTCAAGCCCATGGGAAACTTAAATTGGTAGTTCATACTGGAAAGAATCAATCATATTTTGTCTATTCACAAAAAATGAATAATCTTAGTGAAAACCTCAGACCTGGTCTACTCTCTGTCCTGTGCGGTTCACTGAACTTCCTAATACAGGAGAGCTTTGGTTGGCTCACTAAATTTCTTCCTTCTTCCCTTTATCAGCTGCAGTCACTACTGAACTTAATCCCCAACCCAGACATAGCTGGCTATCTTCTCAGTTAGTAAAGGCATATCACATGCAGCTCAATACAGTGCACAACAAAGTAAATTCCAACCCTTAAGTCATGGGCTGGGGTGGGCGTGTGTCAGATAGTTAAGTGTGAAGCTTTGTACTACAGGATAAATGCCCTGTCTGATACATTAGTGTGGAACAGTGGTGACATCCAGTGGCCAGTTAGATTATTTACACTTAAAGTAAATAATAATAGAAACACTTATTTATTCAAAGTCATGTTGTCGGAGGATTCCATTCAGATCCAAATTCATTTCATAAAGTTATGAGTCCTAAATGCAATGAGGTTCTCTCAACTGGTCTCCCACAAAGCCTTCTACATAACCCTTTGTTAAAAGTCACCTTGCACTACTTTAACAACAACAAGGAGTCTGGTGGCACCTTAAAGACTAACAGATTTATTTGGGCATAAGCTTTCGCGGGTAAAAACCTCACTTCTTCGGATGCATACCCCCTGATACTTGCACTACTTTACACACCCCACACCGTTAACTTTTCCTTTTTTTATTCTCTTTCAGATGGAATCCATGTATACTAGAAGGCCCACATAAAGAGGCTGGCCTGCTGTTATGACATAGTGCTCAACTGTGACAGGCATACATCCAAGACAAAAGGGACATTATTTTCCTTTAATTTGTTTAGATTTATAACAACATCTTTAAAAAGCCCCAGTCCTCAGCTCTAGGCACCCTTGTGAACATTAAAAATGCAAGCAAATTAAAAATAAAGCCAGCACGTACTTCCCACCCACAAGCCCAAAATAACTAGCCACAGTACAACTCAAGCCCAATAATTCTTCCCCATCTGAAAACAATAGCCCCTTTCATCCCCCTCCCTCCAAAAGACTATTTCAGACCAAGGTCAGGCAAGTTCCAAAGGGGAGAGAAGCCAATAACAGCAGCTCCCTCTGTTTTCATACTCAGGGGTCAGACTCCAACTCAAGCACCTACACTGATTTCAGATGTGGTTTGGCAGCATGGCAGAGGGAGAAGGTGGTCTCTCAAACAGAGTTTACAAGCCAGTTACAATTCTCCAGGTCAAGATCAACACCTTACAATGAGAACTGACTGAAAAATGTGGACAAACTTTTTCATTAAAGTGTTGATTTTTTTGGGGTGCAATTTGAGACTAAATTTTGACATTGTGAACTGTTGACCTCTTTAAATACCAATACACAGCCAAAAAATTCATTAAATTTCCCCCCAAAAATTGAAAAGCTGTATTTAAAATACACTTGGAAACCAACTGGCTGCCAGTGCAGGTCCTGGAGCATTGGTGTCCTATGCCTCTACCAAGAGGGGCTGCTTAATAGGCTGGCAGCTGCATTTCTACTTCACTTTCTGAGCTGATTTAAGGTGTAGCACCATGTGGACCACAATGCAATAGTCTATCTCAGGGGTCGGCAACCTTTCGGAAGTGATGTGCCGAGTCTTCATTTATTCACTCTAATTTAAGGTTTTGCGTGCCAGTCATACATTTTAACGTTTTTAGAAGGTCTCTTTCCATAAGTCTATAATATATAACTAAACTATTGTTGTATGTAAAGTAAATCAGGTTTTTAAAATGTTTAAGAAGCTTCATTTAAAATTAAATTAAAATGCAGAGTCCCCCAGACCAGTGGCCAGGACCCGGGCAGCGTGAGTGCCACTGAAAAATCAGCTCGCGTGCCGCCTTCGGCACTCGTGCCATAGGTTGCCTACCCCTGGTCTATCTTGTCAAGAGCACATGGCAGCAGTCTAATCTCCTCAAATAATGGTGTATTGAGCAAAGACTAGTAACCATTTCTTGAAGAAAAGCCAACATCCCGTCCTCCCATAGGAGGGGTTCATGGTCTCCTAGCAATGGACCCCATTTCTTCACCAGCCAGGAAGGACACTGATCCAAAGGACAAAACATAGGATAAAACACCTCAGATAGTATTGCCTAAACTCAGCCAAGAAGATTAAGACCTAACATTGTCCTCTTCAAATATCTGTTTGTGTCCCTTGACACAAACAGAATCTGTTCAGTTTTACCTACAAAACAATCTGAAATTTCATCACAACAAAAGAGACTAATATCAACTACCAAGTCAAGGCATCTTAGATTAACCAAGCTGTTCACCACAAACAACAAATCCACTGATTGCTTCTACCTTAACAGCCACAAAATCTCAAAGAACCTCTTCTTTGCTACCCATCCAGTGATGACATAGGAACTTCAAATCCATTATGATATAAATGAGATCAGCTTCAACCTTAGACTGTCACCATTACTCTGGCCAGCTTCCCTCATGCTTCATCCAGCACAGGTCATCTGTAAATCAAAGCATCATAAACTCAAGTACTTTGTGATATTACCCCATAAAATGAGTTTTGGGGCACTACTACACTAACCTGCCTATTGGCCCCTTAATCTGTTCTTCCTGAGGTAAAAGTTCCCAGGATTGCTAAAGAGACAAGGACAGATATATAACCTACTGATAAAGTAATTGACACAAGCAGTAATCTTTCTAAAATAAAGTATTATCTTTTCATTAAAAGTAATAATCCCTAATACAATGTATCCTAAAAATCCTAAACAATGCACAAAATCCCTGAAACACCAATCTCTTATTGCAAGTTAAAGAGCACTTAAACTACAATAGCATATAGTTCAAATGATACTAAGCAAAGCAATGTGTTACAAGTGCCCAGTTTGCAACAAGTTACTGACAGCAGATCTTAAATTGCTTTAAAGTGTACCCAAGTAAGTAAAATACACATACACATCTCAAGCATGCACATATTAAATACTATAAAAACTATCCTAAACTAATATTAAAGCTATAATTAAAAGAATATTAAGCTTACTCTGTAAATCCATTGCTGCTTTCTTTTAAAAATCAAATCACTGCTGCTGTTGTTATTCAGCTCCTGGTCAATCAGTTTTGCTCCACTCCAGCTTTCTTTTCTCTCTCTCTCTGCAGCAGTTTGTCTTTAGCTTCTCTTGCTGGCTTCCCGGCTCTTTCTACACAGCTTTCCTCTTCTCAGATGCACTTTCTGGACTCCAAAAGTGCTGCTGGCAGCTGGCCTTTTATACAATGTTGTAGCTCTTTCTTTATATAACTCACAGGTGCTGACTTTTGAAAGTACCGGGACAGGAGGAGGGGATGCTCAACCCCAGCCCCGCCCCCATTCCACCCCTTCCCTCGAGGCCCCACCTCTTCCCACCCAGTTCCATCCCCTCCCCCAGCACACCCTGTTCTGGCTCCTCCTCCCAGCCTCCTGCACACCGCAAAACAGCTGTTCGCTGGGAGGGAGGGAGAAGATGCTGACTGGAGAGGCCCACCGGTGGCTGGGAGGGACTGTGGGAGTAGGGGGGGAGCTAATAGGGGGCTGCCAGTGGGTGCTCCAGCCCCAGAGCACCCACAGAATCAGTGCCTATGATATAGCTTCATATTCTTAGCTACAGTTACCTCACTCACATGTTCAGCCTTGACCATTACCTCAGAATTCTGATTGACAGCGCTGTCCTTTAAAACCAGTTGTGACCGGTATGAGTGAGTTCTGACCCACTAGAGGCTTAACTGACTGACCTCTCTCTCACCCCTCCCTTTACTGCACATGCTCAGTAGTACTATACTATTGGCTATCTGGTCTTTGCCTGGGCATGAGTTTGCACCTGCTCACTACCGGTAGTTGCCAATCTTCAACATGCTCATTGATGTCCTTTACTTCAGAGCTGTGATTCTGCTTAGCCACACCCACGTACACTTGGCTGTTTGTCAGGGCACCTCTTTTTGGGGGGGGGGAATCCTAAATTCTTACTGAGCATGCTCAGGGTCTGCAGCGGCATCTCAGAGTGGAGTGCTTTGCTTATTCAGAATAGAGATCAGAAATACAAAATTGAGGCTAGAGGATTTTCTCTGGTAATAGTAAGGGAAATACCAGGAAAGAAGGTGCTTAAGGGCCACCCTTTCAATGGCTCAGGATAAAACTTTATGATAGCATCTTATCAAACCCTTGAAAGAGTGGTCTGTCACAGGAAGATACCTTCCTTCAGACCTCCAGGTTCCATTAGCCTTTGAGAGAGCTCCAGCAAAACAGATTCCTGACTTAGGGGTGTTCCCCAACCTCAGAACACAGAAGATAATGGCGGGTGCATGTTATTAGCTAATATACAAGTGTCTAGCCTCTAATCTGAGCCCAAACACTGGATCATTGGTTCAGGAGCCAAATTACCCATAAGAGCCACAGTAGTGTGAATTCATTCTTACTATAGTTCAGGGGTGAGCAAACTTTTTGGACCAAGGGCCACATCTGTGTATGGAAATTGTATGGCGGGCCATGAATGCTCATGAAATTAGAGGTTGGGGTGCGGAAGGGGTGGAGGGCTCTGGGTGGGGCCAGAAATTAGGAATTCAGGGTATAGGAAGGGGCTCTGGACTGGAGCTGGAGGTTGGGGTGTAGGGGGGGTGAGGGCTCCAGCTGGGGGTGCAGGCTCTGGGGTGGGGATGAAGGGTTGGGGGTGCAAGAAGGTGCTCTAGGCTGGGACCGAGGGGCTCAGAGGGCAGGAGGAGGATCAGGACTAGGGTTGGGGCACAGGAGGGGATCAGGAGTGCAGGCTCCAGGCGGCGCTTACCTCAAGCAGCTCCCGGAAGCAGCAGCATGTCCGCTCTCTGGCTCCTATGTGGAGGCGCAGCCAGGCGGCTCTGCGCGCTGCCCCATCTGCAGGTGCCACCCCTGCAGCTCCCATTGGCCATGGTTCCTGGCCAATGGGAGCTGCACGGGCAGCGTGCGGAGCCCCCAGGCTGCCCCTATGCATAGGAGCTGGAGGGGGGACATGCTGCTGCTTTCAGGAGACATGGCTTGGAGCAGGGCAAGCCCAGACCCTGCTCTCTGGCGGGAACTTGAGGGCCGGATTAAAACATTTGAATGGCTGGATGTGGCCCCTGGGCCATAGTTTGCCCACCCCTGCTATAGTACTATATATTCAGTATGATAGGGGAAATATTTCATTTTTATATATACATATGTTATTCTCAAAGCAAAATGACTGACCAAGTATTATTATCTTATCAACTACAATTGGTTAATAACATAGTAAAAGCATCCTGACTGGTTAATAATTAAATCACACAATGTTTTAATATATGCTGCAAAGAGCCACAGGAGACACAATAAGCTGCTTCAGAGTAGCAGCCGTGTTAGTCTGTATCCGCAAAAAGAACAGGAGTACTTGTGGCACCTTAGAGACTAACAAATTTATTAGAGCATAAGCTTTCGTGGGCTACAACCCACTTCTTCGGATGCATATTGAGTGAAACAAATATCGAGGAGATATATATACACACATACAGAGAGCATGAACAGGTGGGAGTTGTCTTACCAACTCTGAGTG
>NW_020664413.1:37529559-37750322 GCF_002925995.2 Terrapene triunguis | reverse complement strand
AGCTTATGCTCTAATAAATTTGTTAGTCTCTAAGGTGCCACAAGTACACCTGTTCTTTTTGCAGAGACACAGTGTTTTCCCCGCTAGGTGGCGGTACAAGGCAATAGCATAAATTTAACTTGAGTATCCATAAAACGTGTTTTCCTTCCTCCCAGGCTGCTGTATTTCCCACGTTAAGAAAGAAAATAATCAAACCGGGCTTTTAAAAATTACAAATGCATGTTGCAATCAATCGTTAAGAATTAAAAAGTTAACCTGAGACCGCAACAAAATATGAACATGCAATTCATTTAATACCGGTGCCGTATACTGTTCAATGGGAAGTGCTCTGAATAATTTAGAATGGAATCTGACTGTTACGGTTACGAATTATGAAGATCAGTTCCGTTAAGAAAATATTGTGTATCTTTAGTTTTTCACCTTTATAATCCGATCTAATAACTGTAACAATATGCACATAAAAATAGAAATGATTAAGGTAACTAGGGATGTTCCCGAATGGATATAGTAATAAATATAATAATTTGCATGTTATATAGAGTCTTTCCTTCAAGACTCTCAAAGCACTTTATGTAATCCAAACGTTCGTTAACTGAGACTCAGGGCTACACTCCTGCGAGGCGCAGATTATTTGACAGCTCTAGGTCCATGCAGATATTAAAAAGGAATACCGTTTGACACCCACATTGCAATTTTTCATCCCCAGATCTCAAAGCACTTTACAAACAAGGATGAGGGTCCTTATCCCCATTTTACAGATGGAGAAATCGAGGCACAGAGAAATTGAGTGACTTGTCCAGGGTCACAAAGTGACTCGGTGGTAACTCTAGGTAGGTATAGCACCCAAGTCACTTGTCTCCCATTCTTCTGCCCTCTTGTCACTGAACTACATCTATCTGTCAGTTTAGAATCTTGAACTGAACCCATCACCTTGTATCTGAGGGACACGCTATATATACGAACTGTATAATATTCTGGCTGTATATCATCATCATTCTAGTAATAGCACCCTCCGCTCCACTCTAAACTCAGCTCTCATGAAGAGGATGTGTTTAAGCGGGAAACCAGAACAAACGAGAGTTTGCGGAGACTCCAGGGGTTTCTTACCTCTGTGATAACTATGTCAACAAATATAGCTAGGGCTTCACAAGGGACATAACCAGATCTGGGCTAAAGTAGAATCTGACTAGGCTAAAATAACATCTGATTAGACTAGAATCTTGCTGGGCTAGGATCTGGCCGTGGATCTGACGGGGCTCAGATCTCACTGCTCCATCTTCCCCCTAGTTTGCCGTATTTATACATACTGCTGCAGTGTGAATACTAAAATGGCAACACTCTGTTTTGTGTAAACCCCCCTGGAGGCTGGTTCCTCTTTGTATTTGTTCCCCCCTCCCCGCACACACCCCTCCTTTTCAGCGCACGTGTCACATGTGAGGCGACTCTTGTGTCCTGGGGTTCTATGGAACCCGAAGGGATACAATGTGATTGCGCACTTGATTGGCTGTTGCTAGGTGACGTCGCCTGCCCTCACGTGACTGGTGTTAAATGCCCGCCTGCCAGCTTCCACCGCTGCAGACAATCGTAAAGCTGCTGGGGAGCCAACGGAGCTGCCGCCGCCGTCCGGTGTCTGGGAGAGTGTGTGACCGGGCTATGATGGTGACTCCTCCAGCAACAGAGTGGGACCTCCAGTGATCTCCTCCTCGGGGCTTCCAGCAGCAGCGTCTCTGCTCTCCCTGTACTTGTACTGACTGCTGAGGGGCTAAGGCGCCTTTCCCCCTCGCCCCCTGGTGCTGCGGCTGTCTCTCCCCCCCCCCCCTTCTACATTTGGGGAGGGAGGATCAGGATGACTGGAGTCTTTGACAGTCTAGTCTCAGATATGCATTCAAACCAGATTACCTCCAACAGTTACCACCAGCATCACCAGCACAGCAGCCTGCACAAGTCCCAGGAGTCCCCCACCTTACCCGTGTCCACAGCCACCGACAGCAGCTACTACACCAACCAACAGCAGCAGCACGGAACAGGCGGCGGAGGAGGCGGGTCGCCCTATGCACAGATGGGCTCTTACCAGTATCACGCCAGCGGCATCAATACGGTTCCCTACTCCGCCAAAGCCGGCTACGACCTGGGTTACACTGCCACTTACAGCTCCTATGGACCCTATGGAACCAGGGCTTCCCCGGCTAACAATGAGTCTGGTAGGGCTAAGCCTCTGGGGGAAATAGTTTGGGGTCAGCTGGTGTCAAACAGAGGAGCTCCATTGCTTTAGACAGAGCTTGGCCTGTTTACACCAGACGAGGATTTGGTCCATTATTTTTAAAAGTGCCCCTCTCTCCCCCTCTCATTTTTAAGGCGATCAAGCGGCTCTGACTGCGGATCCCTGGTTTGGCGGGGGATGGGAGCAAGACGTTAGCAGGGGGATGGACTGGCCACGTTTCTCCCGGTAATTCACGCAGGGCTCATGCAGTGCAAATGGCCCGGCATAGGATGCATGGGGAACAACGTCTTGCAAATCAGCTGCCTTGTGTTGATTCCAGGTTAACTTTTCCCTACAGCATGGCTGGTTAGTGATGGTGGTGATTGTTGTTGTTATTATAGCAGAGAAGGAAGAATGCGAGCCCGAGGTCAGGATAGTAAACGGGAAGCCAAAGAAAGTGCGGAAACCCAGGACGATCTATTCCAGCTTCCAGTTGGCCGCTCTACAGAGGCGTTTCCAGAAGACCCAGTACCTGGCACTGCCCGAGCGAGCTGAACTGGCGGCATCCCTAGGCCTCACCCAGACGCAGGTAAGATGCCCCGGCACTTTTCACCCTCAGGGTGGAACTCCTGGCCCTGTTGCATTCAGTGGGAGTTTTGCCATTGACTTCAACAGGACCAGAATTTTGCCCTTTACGCCTTGCACGCTGCGTCCTGCAGCACAGAGTCTGTGCCTTTTAGCGCTGGTTCAGATGGGCACGTGGCATATTCCCTGCTGTGTCTCACCCTGTCTGGTCTGATTGTTTTTTCTGCCCGCTGTTACACATCCAGTAACAGAGAACGCTGTTTGCAGTTCCCTAGTTTGCGCTCCCGAGATGATTAAATGGGCGGTGGCCCTGACCCCATTCGTGTCCGTGTGAGGGAGGCGCTGGGATTAACAAAACTCTCATTAGAGAAATGTTATCTGCGCTTCGTCTGCTCTCCGGCATACGGAGGAGTTGAAACTACTGATTAGTCCTTCTTGCTCTCTTTAGCGCCCGGTTTCCTGCCCCCACTCCCACTCTCCTCCCCTCCCCTCACTACTGCATACTCTGCCTGGCCCAGCTGAGGATCATGGAGCAAGCCCTCTGCTCATAATAGCCTCTGGCTTCAGTGGCTTGCCATCACCCTGCCCTGCCAGCCCCCACACACCCAGCACCTCCCCAGCCCAGCTCTCACGCCTGTTTGTCCGTCTCCCTTCGGAAAGGTGAAGATTTGGTTCCAGAACCGCCGGTCCAAGTTCAAGAAGATGTGGAAAAGTGGCGAAATCCCCTCGGAGCAGCATCCTGGAGGCAGCGCCTCTCCCCCCTGCGCTTCGCCCCCGACCTCGGCCCCTACCTGGGACTTTGCTCCACACCAGCGCATGAGCAGCGGAGGAAGCTCCGGATCCAGCCCCAGCGGCGGAGCGGCCGCTTTCCTCGGTAATTACTCCTGGTATCATCAGGCGGCTAACTCCGCTTCTCACCTGCAAGCCGCCTCTCCTATCCTGCAGCAAGCGCAGCCCCATCACCATCACCACAGCGCGGCCATCAGTGCAGGGACGATTTTCTAACTCGGCAGAGACTGAGCAAACAAGCCCCGCTGAGCGGAGATCCAGGGGATCAAACCCAACACACACCCGAGCGGACTGAGGTACAGACACTGGTGCTTTGATGAAGACTTTCTTCGGCATTCAACGCCTCCCTCTCCCTCTGGCACATTAAACAGGCAAATAACTCTTCGCTGCAGACTTTGCTTTGTTCTGACCCGGGTTCGGTTACCTCGGTGTGTCTCTCACCCAGTGTCTCTCTCTGTTCCAACTCGCAGACTAGTTCCTCGCTGAGGTTTATTTTTTCCCTTCCCGTGTAGTTCACAGCAAATAGAAAATACCCCCCCCCCCCACTTCCCTCCTCTCCTATTTTTCATCAAATCACCAGTGGATAACTTTTGTTAATTTTATTTTTTAAAAGTTTATAGGTGCCTTTGCGGATGACCTCATTTTGATGTTGAAAAAAGATAAATAATTTTTATATGTAGATTAAAAAAAACCTCCCGAGTTTAAATTATCTTTTTTAAATGGGTGCAGGACTATCGTTCCCGAGGAAATGTTTGTAAATAAAGCTGTCTGTGCAGATTTTTTCCTGTTTTCTTTGTATAAAAAAATTTCCATTGGATCAACCTGTATTTCATTTTCGGTTTTGTGACCAAAGTGTGGAAACTCCCAGCTCTCTGTGTAGGCGCCACACATTCCTGATTATTTTCACTGTTTGATACGTTTTCTCTTTGCTGTCAAAATAAGCTACTGATTTCCCCCTCACAGTCGTTGTTTTAACCTTAAAACAAAAAAAGGTACTGTTGGTTATTTATTATGGACACAAAATACTCTTAATGTTGCTTTTACAATAAGAGATTATTTAAATAAATTATTGTTTTCACTGTACTTGGGCTGTATTTCCTTCGGGATCCAGACTCACACACATTATAGACACCTACTTACACTAGCCCCTGCCTCTCTGCAAACTTACCTTGCACATCCGCGTTTTACAGCCCAGCCCTGGAGGAGGGGTCTCTATGTTTCTTACGTGGCTTTCTTTGCCCTCGTTACAACTTTTGCATTGAGTAATTGACCGTCCCCTCCTCCCCCTTCGCTTCCCTTCCACAATAAAATCTCGCCCCTGCCAGTCGGCAGCAGCCATGAATCACTCAGCAAGCCCCTAGCAATGCCAGACTCGGCCCCTCCCCCAGCGCGCTGGCGCCACAGTCATTTAGTCCGGGACTGTCTCCTGCCAACTTGCAGCTCCTCCGGCCCCAGTGTGACACACGAGGAGGCGACACTGGTAACCGATTCCAGCCCTGACCAGTCACCGCTGGGCGCTGCTCCCCCAGCCCCAAGAAGCTTTTTAAATTCATTATTAACTGCCTAGTTCCAAAATCAAGGGCCCTGCAATGTCTTGGGGCTGGCTGCTCGGCGGAGCTGCCCTAGTTCTGTCTGCATGAGTGCTGCTCAGCGGAGGGGTGGGATCCTGCAGGTTACTGCTGTGCTAAAGCCTGGGCCAGTAGAGGTGTGTGTGCCATGGTATCAGTGACCTCCATTCAAAGTAGGCCTAAATCCCGCTCCTCGCCAGCCAAGTGGGAGCTATACAGATTTCTAGATCAACATCAGCCCCTTCCAATCGGTGCAATATGCGGGTTGGTTACATTTCAGGGGTAACCAATTCTTTACCAAGCTTCCGCAGTTTGGTTACCAATAAAACAAAGGTTTTTTTTTAAATAAAACCAACGAGGTAAACCTTAATTTTGCTCAATTGCACCAGTGTTAATCTGGAGTAATTTCTATTGAACTCAATGGTGTTACTCGTTTTAAACCGGTCTAATTGACCCCCCAGTTTGGCCCTAACTTGTCATCAGGAGCATTGTTTAGTTTCAGCTTCTGGCTGCAGGACAGGCACAACTAATCGGTGTCACTTGACTTTACTGTTCAAGACCCCCCATGTGTGGGTTGCCAACATCGCATGGGACTGTTTATAGCCCAAAGTGCTGTTTTCATTGCACGGGAAAAAATGGAAATCCTTCTACTGCCACCAGCTTTTGCAAAAGCTTTTATTTTTAGCAAAGCCTAACTGTGGGTCCTAACCATCTGCCAAAGTCCCTGGAAGCGGCCCCCCTAACAAGATGAGTTGGTGTCAGTGCTAACATCTCATGCCTCCAGTGCTGCTCTTTGACACGTGCATTTTCGGGCAGAGAGCAGCTTTGTAAAATCATTTGATGTAGCCCCCAAAGTGCTGCAACATGAAAGAGCCTTTTGGCAGGGTATGAAGCGATGCACCAAAGAGGGCTGCCTGGCAGCAGGCTTCTTGAGTCCAAACCCAAGGCGGCCTTTTTATCTGTTGAGCCTCTGTAGCGTTTGCTGTTGTTGCTCAGCAAGTGGAACCTTCGGCCCCAATTGGCGCAGGGACTAGAGGAGGGAACTGGCTGGTGCTGAGGCCTCTGCTGCAGACAAGATGATTAAGAGGCCTAAACCACAGCGCCTGGGGCAGGGAATGTGCAGCCCCGGTTGGAATCACGCAACAGGCCTTGGCATGAGAGCGGGGCGGGCGGGACAGGCGCTGGGGTGGGCTGGGTTGGCCCGTAGACACGGCGGAGTCTCGGAGCCTGGCAGGGCAGATTGCTCCGGGGAGCCACGAACACACTCACCCCGGATGAGACGGAGACAGGGAGGAGGGAGGGAAAAGAGGAGAGAGTGAGCTGAATGAGAGAGGAAAGGGGAGGAGGGACACGGCAAAGAAAGGGGGAGACAGGAGAAGAGCGGAGTGTGGGGGAAGGAGAGAAAGATGGGAGCCGAGGGGGAGAAAGAAAGAGACAGAGGAGAGAAAGGGAGCGGGAGAGCATGGGAGACAGAGAAGGGGGGGAGGAAGCGAGAGTCTCCATAGCCGCCCCAGGCAAAGCTCTTGGAAACATTTCTCACAAGTTGCAGCTCTCTCCAAGACACAGGGCCCTGTGATCCGGCCCCTAGCCGACATCCCCTCCCCCGGTGATGAACGGGCCTTCCAAATGTGCTGATGACAAATGGAAATGGGAAACAGTCAACTCCCCTGCATCCACCGGGAAACAACCCGACTTTATCAAACCCATACATCTTAATTGTAATCCCTTTTGACCTGCACCAGAGCAGTGTCAGGGGAGAGCCAGGCTTTGGCAGGTGCTGGGAAGGGCAATCTAGCTAACTACGAGCCTCTGACTTAGCCACGGCATGGCCACAGGAGTTTCCAAACTTCTAGACAGGATTATTTGTGTCCGGGGTATACGTTTCATGTTTCGCTTGGAAGCAAACCGCTGAAATAAAACCAGGCTTGCGTGGAGCTCTGCGGGCACTTTGGAGGCGAAGGAAGAGTTTCAAAGACAAATACCCTGGAGATGGTGGGCACTGAACCTTCTTGGTTTCTTTGCACTTCAGCAAAGACCTAACAAAAAACAACCCCCCTCTCCCAAACTTTTCAGTGTGATCAGCAGAGACAGAAATGTGGGTTAGATCTGACGGCTTCCTCATTCCACTCGGGCTGTAGGGTAAGAAACTGGGACTATCCGCCTGTGTGTAACCATTTCCGAGGCTCTTTAGTGAGGTTTTCAAGGGACACTTGAGCCGTGTTTGTACAGAAATGGAGGAGCCCTTTTACATTCTGCTTTTGCTTCCTAATGCCTGCTTTGAAATGCACCGTGTGTGCAGCACGCCAGGCGCCGCGAGCTCATTTAAAAGCAGTCGCACCTTTTGTATTTTCAGAAATAAAAGACGTCTCTCTTTACACAGCCTTATTTCAGCCGCGGTCACCACATACAATACAGAGAGGGGCTTGCGCCACGAGGTGAAAAGTTCGCAAAGCATTTGCCCGCTCGCTACTCGCTTCGCCAATCTGCAACAGGCAGCTAGCGGCCAGGGCACGGGGTGAATTTACGCCTGAAACCAAGAAAGTCATGTTCTAAGTTGGTCTGTTGTGTAATGAAGTTCTGACAGCAGAGCAGCTAGGCAGAGAGTGCGCCCGCCGCACCCCGGCACCGCGCGGGGCTCCTGTCGCAGCAGCCAGCGCTAATAAGGTCTACGGCGCTGGAGATGGAGATTGTCCCGGCTTATTGGGTTCAAGCGCCCGCCACGATAGTGACACAGCAGAACAGCAGGATGTGGGGAGGTGGCAGGGTTCCGATGCCTCGAGAAGCGGGACTTTCTGCATAATAGGGATGTACTTTGTCAGTGATTGCTACATTACAAGATGCTACATTACGCCCTGGGGCTGTCAAAAATATATAGCCGTGTAAGCGCCCCACTGACAACCTGAGAAATGGGAAAACTAGACGATCGCGCCAGGAAGACAGACAGACTGACTTTTCCTGAGAATCCTTTTCATTTATTTGATTTCCATGTAATCCAGATACCACCTGGACTGGCCGCTGCTGGGCATTTCCCAGAGTCTCATCTTTCAAGCCATTGCTTTGAGTTCCCAACCCAGCCCCCCCCCCCCCTCACTTGGGTGCTATTTATTTTGCGCTGGGCTTGCTTTACACGAGCTCTAAACGCACGTAACATTCATTAGCGGGAAGGTGAAAATACATTGAGATACTTTGCATTCAGGCACCTCTTTTATTATTGTTTCCCCATCTTCCCGTCTCATCCAAGCTGAGTGAGGTGCCCCCAGACCACTGAGCCCTGTCCAGCCGCTGTCATCGCTACATTTAGTTTAGGCTTTGCAAGGGACCAGCAGCGTGAACATAGAACACTTCACATGCCCGGAGGAAGAGCTGCACTCTAGAGCCACGAAGCATTGCTGGGCACTTCACGTTTGCAGGCAGAATAAAGGGGGTGAGGTTGGGTGGGAGCTGATCTTGGGGTGGTTTCAAGGTTAGGCTCCCAAAGTTGTGCTGTGCAGGGGAAAGCGGGGCTGGAGTTTTCAGTTCTCCCCAGCACTCTCTTGCACCTTTAGCAGCAAGCGTGCTCGGATTTGCCTGAACTGTTCCTGTGACTTGCTGCTGGAGGGCTCCTCCCGCCGCGCCCTCTTTTCCTGTGGGGTGGAGGGGTGGCTGCCACCCTAGGGCTCCAGCAGTGGGTCAGAGCTGTGCAGCACGCTCGGATCTCCCTGCTGCATTGCCCCGGGTGGGGAGGGGGATGGGGAGCCGAGCCAGAGACAGAAGAAGGGGGGGAGGGAATCTGGTGTAATTAACTTCTCCAGCTCAGTTACCAGATTGAGTCCAGGGGGACTCAGCCCGGAATCCAACCTGAGCCAGGGGAATCATCTCCCTGGCAAATTTGCAGGGGGAGGCTGGTGAAATTTTGCTCTGGGTAGGCAATTTACTCATTTGCCCCATTAAGAGAAAAGGCATGAGAAATTGAATTAAAGCAGCTCTGGCAAAGGAGTTACTTGAGGCATGAATGTCTTCCCTAACGCTGTAGCAATCATGTGGCATTAGACACTTCCGGAATCCTATAGCCAACTTGAAAAATCCCAGACCCCCTTTTTCCCTAATTTTTGCTCTGATCTGTAATTTTATCCACATTTGCACTAGTTTGAGCATTCTGGCTCTCCCATCTGAAAGCCTGCAATTACTATATAATTCTTCGCAATTTCACATGTCCTAATATGGACTGTAATTTTTGCGCAAGACAATTTCCTGCTATTTCAAGCATCAACATTGTCAAAGTTGTATGTACATAATAAATGGGAATATCAATGCATAGTTTTTAGCATAACATCTTGACTCCTCGATAATTATATCCGTTCGGAGCCTACGCAGAATTAGCCTGAATTGCATGGTAACTGCTGCTGCTTTAAAATTTTTAAAAATTACTCATAATTTTCCCAAAGATTACCAAGATCTCGAGTGCACAATGTCATCAGCGTAATGAAGAGTAAACATTTATGCTAATAATCTGCAATTTTTTTCATCAGCTATAAAGACAGAGGCTATATAGCAGAAAATTTCAGTCATATTCTGCAAGAGCGGAGCTGCAAAAAAGGCTCCTGCTCTCAGAGGCATCTTCATCTCTGGGGGATTTCAATCCACATTTGCACTCTCGGGATATTATTATTGTGCTTGGCTTCTTCTTTTTATTTTTTTTCTTCCTCTCCATCCTCTCTCTCACTCTTTTTCTCCTGTAACTTAGCAAAATGCCGCCTTCCATCCTTTGATTTGTTGTAAAGCACAGAATTGGGTCCAGATTAACTGAAATTGAAACAGAAGGTAAGGGTGGCAACACAGTTTCATTTTTCTGAAGGGTGGATGAATGCGCTGTGTCGATAAGTTTCCCAGCTCGGGGAGTAGGGGGGTGGGGGAGTGATTATATATGCACCAACTAATTCTTCCATCAAAACTTCTTGTCACTTGTGTCAGGATTATTAGAAGGGGGGAAAAAACCTCGATGCTCGATATCTAAAGATTCATAGTGCAACGAGGAGGGGGGGGGCGGTAGAGGAATCTAGATGTTGTTGTTCATGGGGTCTCTGGTGGATGTGTACAGAATATACTGTGTTTGTGTAGCTGCTGGATTTCAGTGTTTGCTTTGGAATAAATCAGAAATAACAAAACTGCAAACAAACGTGCAGCGGTGTGATGATCGCAGGCTGCTGACCTGTGCGATCAAATACAATATTTCCTCCCACCTGTTTTAATAAAGAGGATGGGATGCAGAGTGGGAAAATTTGTTAGGAGAGGGGAACCTAACGCACAAAAGAGGAACCTGGTTTTATTGATTACCGTTTCTTCTTCTAGTTGGTGCTGAGCTGAACAGTTTCTTCTTTGATATGTTTTAGTTAATTTAGGGTGAATTTTCTGGTTTCGGTGATTTTTTGCAAACTTAAAAATTATTCATCGATTAATAAATATCGGGGGGAGGTAAAGACAAATCAAACTTTTTCTTTGCTGTGAAACTTGTGAGGGAGCTGCAGGGAAGATAGCGGACTGTGGAAGGATATTTGATCTGGACAAAATGTGGATTTATTTTTAACACGGGGGGAGACATTAGATGTAAACTGGTTTGGACTCTGATTTTTAAAACATTTCTAGATTCAGAGGCTGTGCTCTGCTCTGCAATTAGACTGACATATGTACAACAGCCATTCGGGGAGTTCTAGAAGACACGCCAGAGGATTTTTTTTTCTTTTTTTTGGTAGAAGATATTAAAGAGATATCTGTTGTTTGGCAATTTTGCTAAGTCTGTCTTCATTACTTCGACATTGTGCATTTGCTAATTTGGAAGCCCCTTCCTATTGACAGTCTTGCTCCATACACCTGCAAGCAATTTGCAGAGCTCCAATATAGGAGAATTGCAGAGATGGCAGCTCGCACCTATTTTATTTTTTTTCCTTCCCTTTTCTCAATGCACAGCAAATTTGGCTTTCAGTGCGTTATCTCTTTTGTTAATGCAAAAAGATTCCCTGGGCGAAAAAATTGCTCATAATTACCAGAGAGATGGGGAAACTGCATTAGAATAAATAAACCTGAAATTACTGTAATTATGTTGTGTTTGATGGGCTCGGCTTGTAATCAAGAAGAGAATACAGTGAAATGATGCTGACCCTCTTGGGTTTGCAGCTGTACGCACACTTTGGGGTCTTTTTTAGCAGAAAAGAGTCATTTTGATCATCATTAAGCGGTGTGTAGCCTATTTCAGAAGTGTTTGAAAATGAGGGCCACATTTTTTTCCGACAAGAAAAAAAAATGTCCCAAAATTGCATTTTGCCATTTACAGACCCATCCATACGGTTGTGTTTGCAGGGTGACAATTGGTAAAGGTATAATATTCGAAATCAGTATTTAATCATTGTAATGAGGTATTGTTTCAATATAAGCACCTTTGGATTATTCATAGTTTAATTAATATCCTCATTATGAAAATCTTCGAATCAGATATTTGATGAACTACTTGTCAGCAACAAGGCAGAATTAATTAGGTCTGTATTGAGATTAACATTTTCAAATGTACAATTATAATAGACTCTAACTCAAGACCGCCTAGTTGAGAGAAAACTAATAATTTCTCTATTTGAACTGTTAGCAAGACGTTATTGAATTAGTAGAAGCTAATATATCTTAAAGTGTTCCAATATGCTTGACCACACCGTTTCTGTTCGGTCAAAGGCGTTTGGTCTCTGACTGCATTAGGCTGGGGAGTGTGAAATTTGCATTATTATCTGTAAATAATGTAGCTACTGAGTCAGACAATTATTGTTCAGATAGGTGCTGTTAGTTGCTTAGTGCTCACATTTTAGCCGGTGACATTGCAGGAAATACAGAGTGTTTCTCCAGTATTTCTCCAGGCAGAATCCTTCATTCCCTATGAACTCAAAATGCAGCGGATCTCCCTTCTCTCTCCCCTTTAGTCTCCTGCTCCAATCCTATGTTTACCAGTAACTGCACCCCGTGTCTTATCTTTTGAACGTACATTAGACATGACCGCATCATTTGATCACTCATCACCAAGAATTGAAAAATGGGTGCGTGTCACAACAAAAATCGATACAATTTATCATTACCTTCCTCCACACAACCTCCCGGGAGGGATTCCCCCCAGTATGGAAACTGCATGCAGATCCCCACATTGCAATCGGAATAAAAAGCAGATGCAGCGGCTTCCTAGATCAAATCTACCATGTGACAATTCTGTTTTGATTTATAAAGCTTTAACCAAAATTACAGCTGTGGTCATCTGATCTTTGCAAAGCTACTTTCATAAATTGGCATATCTAAACCCAAACCTCAGTCTTAATAACTCTTTAAATTATTAGATTACTTTAGTCAGAAAATTAAATTTTGCCAACAACTAGTTACTGTGAGCTACAGAACCATGTAACTGGCTCGAGCCCCTTTCCCACCACATCTCCATTGAGTTTCATTTGTGACAGGACTCCCCTATTTTATATCTATTTGATTGTCTTATTAGCTTGCAAATTTCCTGCGGCGATTGTTTTGCTTAAGGTTGGGGGGTTTGAGGGCAAACTGTATCCTTCGGAGCATCCCCGTGATTGCTGGCAGCTTGCTCAGAAACATGCTCCTTCATTTCCTGCCCTGACCAAGTGAGTTTTCAGGGACAGCAAATCTCCACCGGCCCACACAAGCTGCGTGTCAGCACTGCTCAGATCCAACATGGGGAGGAAGGGAAAAGCTCCTCTGCATAATAATCACTTGCCAAATCCTTGTCCCGGAGTCGGCGTCCCCCCGCACCACACACACACCAACCTGCCCCCGCCCCAGAAAAAAGGTAAAGCTGGCAACGCGCATTGCAGCTCCATTAACACGGGGAGACATTTTCGAAGCCTACAAAGCCTGTAGTGCATAATTTGCAGCGGGATAAACTCTGCTTGGGGTCTTTAAAGCTAGGCCTGTGCCCCGCTTTAGTAGGGCACCCAAAACCAGGCACCCGCTTGAACAAATGATCCAGCCTCCAGCGCCCACTCACACACCGGGGGGGCTACAGGGAATATTTCCCTTTCTCCCCCACTCAGCCTTTCTCCCTTCTAGCCGGGCAGCGGCGGCTCCCACGCCACCCCCACCACCCCGGCAGCCCCTAACTTGGCGCTGAAGGGAGGCACAGGGTTCTAGAGCTGGAACTCTCTGTACCAGCTGATGTCCTGACGCTCCCAGCCTCGCCTTACAACGTGTCGGTCCAGTGAACGGCGAAAGCAAAGCCCCGGGCCGCTTGGGACACCGGCTCGCTTCGGACGCAGCTCGCCCTCTGCTAGGCCGGCGCTCCGGTTTTGACGCCTGGTGTAAACACACGTTGTGTGGTTAGAGAGCAGCGAGCACTTTGGTCTCCTTTTAAAGCCCAGAGGGGGCTGCCACTCAAGGTGCTCGCTCAGACCCCAGCATCCAGCCCAGGCCCCTTTGAACTTGTCAGCCCCCTTTTTTTAACCTGAGCTCCACTTTAACTTTCTTTCCTCCAAAACGCGGCCTTTTCCTGAAGCACCTGCTGCTGCTTCTAACCATTTACTTAAAACACACCATTGCTTCCCCCGCTCTTCAGCCTACGGGAAAAGATTGCGCCTAATCCAAGAGAGGCAGCAAGGGGAAGCCCGCAGCACCTCCGTTTGCAACGAACAGGACAAAGGATGCATCAAAACAGAGACAGGGGGACGATGGGGTAAGAGGGGGCAGAAATCAGTTAAAGAGGAGTTTCGGGCCGGAGAATTGGGAATAAACATGTAGCCAAAGCTGATGTTAGTAACATTCCCCACTGAGCTCTGGAGGCCTATTTTCTCCCTATCAAAACAACAACCACAACAAAACAACCAGTGACTGCTGGCGAGTTGCAATGAAGCGAAGATAAAACCCAAAGGAGTCCGCACGGATTTGTCTCATCTCCCACAGACAGGATCGTTTTGAAATCGAAAGGCCTGTGTGAAATGTCCGACGGGATTTTACATATATATCACTTATATCATATCGTGTATATTTATACACACACACACACACACACACACACTCTCTCTCTCTCTCACACACACACATCCCATCTGTGGAACACACCGAGCCACTTATTTAGATGCCGATAGAGATCTATCAATGAGATCTCTTGATTTATTCGCGCGGTTAAAATCTCTCTCTCTGGAAAGTCTCCCACGTGGATTGATCTCCACGACGCTCAGATTTATAGAAGAGGCCGCAGGTCCCTTGGCCAAGGCCTAATTCCCAGGCTTGAAAGAGGCTTGCACTTTCCCTTGCTGAGGAAAGAGTGTGAAACCTCAGCTGATAGTGTATGTCAATGTCCCTTCAGATCGGATTGCAGTTTTCCCATCCCCAGTGCTCTTGAGTCTGCTACAAACGCTGCAGGTGAGAAAATACGCAGGCGATAAACAGCACACATGCAGCGGCTCTTTTTCCAAACCATAATTTTACTGTCTCAAAGAAACTTTATAACTTATGTACAAAGATTTGTGTTTTTCCCCAGATACAAAGCAATAAGTTAACATTCTCAATATAAAACTAAACTTTGACATATAGAACACTAAACACAACTGATCTCAGTTTATCACATCTTCCGAACTTCACAAGTCAAATGTCAAGATCTCAGGTCACAAAGCATCATGTTTTACAGCCACACAAAACGGAACGGAAAAAAGGCTAAATTTGTGCAACATGTTTACAGAACAATAATAATAATAATTAAGAATAAAATATGTACAGCGATCAGATCCTGCACTTCAGTAGCGCATGTAGACTTCAGATTGGCATTCTGTGGTAAAGCCTCGAGATTTCGTTTAAAGCTGAACTGTGTCACGTTAGAGCCAATTGGCATCTCTTCTTCCCTCCCATCTCTTTCCAACTGCTGAGTATAGGGAACTATTTTCTTCCTTTCCCTCTCTTTACATTACGTAAAGCGATCAACAGCTGCCGTGATTCCACTTCCATATTAAATAATGTGAATTTCTTTTCTTTGTTAAATAACACTAGAGATGTGAAAAATGCAGACCACTCGGAACAAACCTCTCCACACCAGCAAAGTATAAAAGTTATTGTAAAAGTTAAAAATCACATCCTTCTTTTTGCTGTTTTTGTTTTATTTTGTTTAAAGTAAACTGTGCATTGAAACAGTGCCCTTTGCAAACCAGATAGTCCATGTGTTTCTAGCACTCTTACAGTGGTAATTTAAGTCAATAAATTAAATCCCCATCTCTCCCTTTAACAACAACAATAAAAATGTACACAGACGAGTCGTGAAGGGTACAGGAAAATGCAAAGAAAAATATCTGGCTATAGTACAGGTTGTTTTCGCATTGCTGTTAAAGAGGAGTGGGGTAGTAAATAAATGACCTACATTTCATCAGCTAGACACAGACAGACAGACAGGACAGAGGAGAGCTTTTTTCCTCTACAAACATATTTTTCTGATTGTCCCACAAAGCTGAGGGTCGGATTTTCTCTCTGCTCCCAGGCTGTTCTCCGGATGATCTAATGGCTGCTCTGTCAGCTGTCAGCAGTTGGGAACCAGCCCCGCATCACATCTGTGCTTGTCTGCACCACGCTATGGTGCAGTGTTAATGGCTCTATGGGCAAGAGACCTCTTTCTCGATTGTTTGTTCTTTTTATTTCCCCCCTCTCTTTCTTTCCTCTGTTTATTGATTGGACTTATTTATTATTCTGGACCGATAGTGCTTGAAATGAGGAAACTGGTTTGTAATCACATCAGCTGAGGTTGCTGCATAGCTTCTTGGTGGGCTGAAGGGTACCACGATGTGTAGCTGGGTATGTAAGTGCCCGGGGTCCCCGTAGAGGTCTTACCCGATGACGAGGTGGTGTTCCACACTGGGGGGACTGGGGGCGAACTGGCCGAGAGCGCCCTGCCATTCGCCAGAGCGCTGCTTTCCAAAGCTGCCCCTCCCTGCTTCATTAGCTTCTTGAATTTAGATCGCTTGTTCTGGAACCAGATCTTCACCTGGAACACAATAAAGACATTACTGAATGGGAAGAAGGGCAGAGGGAGACGGGCTGGTTCATAGGGCTTTGTGTAAAAGTCTGGAGACAATGTGCTCAGCACAGAGACTTGCCAGCGCCTCTATTGCAGAATAATGGAAAGTTCTTAGCTAGCCCTGACTCCTAATCTCAATACGAGAAGTTTTACTGATACAAATAAACCCCTAATACCTGGCCGAAGGACCGAAATACACTCGCCTAGGACGGCCGGGATCAGGCTTTGAAATTTCCAATCAAACTGCCTTTTCAGCAGGAAATCTTTTCACACTCTCACGGCATTTTGCTGTCAAAGCAAAGATTTAGGGATTAGCAGCGCCCATTTCCCCCTTTCCCCTCCCAGGAAATGGGTGCACGTGGGCAGCAACATACATTGGAGTTACAGTTTAAACCTGGGTTTGGAAGGAACAGTAATACAATCAATAAACAAATCGTCCCTTTTGGAAATGAACTCGAGTCTCCTGGTCTCGGTCTCCTCCGGGTGAGCTGTTCGTTCCAAGCAGGCTGATTTCCAGGGTCTCCTTTCCCCTGCCTTTGCTAGCGGGGCGGGTGAAACCGTATTTTGTTTTGTTCGATCTCTTCTCCCGGAGCAGGCAACTTTGCTTTATTGTTATTGCTCCAAACTAGCCTAGTGAGGTAACACTGAACCGACCCCACACGGCCAGGCGCCCACAGCTGGCAAAACCTACCCTCAGCTATAGGAAACGTCGTGTCTCCCGTTTCAAAAATGCCGCGAGGATCAATTTAGAAACGCTGGGGCGAAGCATTTACAGTGAATACACAAATAAAAGCAGGCCGGAGGCTGGCGGGGAGGAAGAGGAGGGCGATGCTGGTAGATTTGGGGTGTGGAAGTCTGAGTTATTAGCTCTATTGTTCCAGCAGTCCGGCCATGTCTGGCCCCAAAGCCCCCAGACAGAACCTGGGCACAGGCTTTCCACAAGCCGGACTGAGGCGGCTCGCGGTCCAGTGCAGGGCCGCTCGGTGCAAGGGAGGCAGAAGGGGGGAGAGAGGAAAAAGCAAAGCGATGAGACGGGCTGTGTGAAGGGGAGGAGGGAGCAGCGGCTGCTGTACCTGTGTCTGGGTGAGTCCCAGCGAGGCTGCGAGCTCGGCTCTCTCGGGCAGAGCCAAGTACTGAGTTTGCTGGAATCTCCTGTTCAAAGCCTGCAACTGCAAACTGGAATAAATAGTCCGGGGCTTGCGGATTTTTTTCCCTTTCCCATTAAAGCGAACTTCCCCTCCTTCTACCACAGTGCTTTTCTCCGAGTCGGCCCCTACAACCACAAACGATGCACAATAAATAGGAGTAACAACAGAAGCAGCATCAACAATAACAATAATGAGAAGGAAGAAAAGAAAAGTGAAGAACAAGTCGAGCTAACAAAGGCTCCAGGCGATTATGGCAGTCCAGGCTCCTTCCCAGAGAAAGTTTGCTATTTTTACAGGCTGCAGTTTAGGTTTAATTACCCTTAATTGCATACATTGTTTATAGCGCTACGCAATAAATAATTACGAAGACTAATACGTGCACATCTGGGTTGATTTTTTTCCAGCCGGGCATTGTGTGCTCTGTGTACTGATCCTCGCTGAGCCTCAGCCTTTTCTGACTAATTATTTTTATTTTATTTTTATAGATATATTTTGATACAAGCAACCTCCCTCCCTCCTTCCCCTCCCCCACTCCTCCCCCCTCCCCAAAGCCAAGTGCACCTACCTGTCTCCTCTAACCGAGTCTGAGTCAGGCTGGAGCTGTTGGGGTAGGATTGCACTGAACTGATGTAGGGGTTAGACGAGTGGCTGCTGACCGAGTTGACATAGGGGTAGCCCAGCGGTCTGGAGAAGGACGAAGCTGTGCTGTACGAGCTGTCAGGCTGAGAGTGACCAGCCGAGTGTAAACAGTGCATGGAATAGTGTCCGTGGGACATGGGAGAAGGAGACATTTGCTGGCTGGGTGGCCCAAACTCCATAAAGACAGCCTTCCCTGAGACAGGGCTATTAAGACTCTCTGGCATGGTAGTCATGGTCATTTCTTGTCGCTTGGTCTGTGTGTGTGTTCTCTCTTCAGCGTGCCTTTTTGGGGTCTGTTGTGTTTCTCAGGACAGGAAAGAACCCAATTTAAGCGGAACAGGGCTTTTCACTTTCCATTCATAAGAAAATGGAGTTTGTCTCTTTGAAAAGTCTAAGCATGATGCCGTAGATCTACACAAACTCGCCTAAAAGCTTTGACTCAGCCAAGCCTATGAATATTCATGAGCTGGCGGAGCTGATTGGTCCGCCGTCTTGCATAATCGCTTTGGATTGGTCAAAGGCGCTTGGGGCTCGCCTGGACCCTAGTGAGTGAGACGAGCCGGACTTGGTGAGCTGAGAGTCCCCCGTCCCCTGTGTGTGATCATCTGGAACAGACAACGCCGGAGAACACAATGAAGGCGGCGAAAGAGAGATTTACAAGCCAGGGGCGGGCGGCCCAAAGTTACTCCAGGCGAGGAGCCTGCCAGCCAGGGGGCTTCACATCCTCCAGTGCACCCCCCCCCCCGAGCCCACTCCTCAGCTCGGACGCCCTGTGATTCGCTGCGTCCAGAACCGATTGGTAAACAAGCGCGCGAAGCGCCTCGTCTGCTTTAGATGGAGAGAAACAGCAAAGGAGGCAGTCAGGCAATGAAGGAACGCAGGAGACACAGCAACTCCCCACAGATCTCTCCCTCCTCCCCCTTCCCTGGCACGAGGCCCTGAGGGTTATCACACCAACCTCTGCTGCTTTGCTCCTCAGGCAGGACAGTGCCGGTCCTTCCTGAAACACACGGGGTGACGAGGGCTCTGGGAAAGGTGGCCCTGCGTGTCTCCTCCCAGCAAGACTAGATCCAATGGATCTTGTTAAAGGCCTCTTGCCACCCACTGATTTCTACTTCAGCATAAAGGAGCTAGTACCTATAGACAATTGTGTGGTCTAAGCTGCAATTAGCATACTGTGTGTGTGTGTGTGTATACACACACACACACACACACACACACACACTAACACCAACAGTATGCTAATTGCAGCTTAGACCACACAATTGTCTCTCTATATATGTGAATGCATACACACATATAGTCGCATATCCATAGACACAGTGCATGCTTCTTTGCATTATATATATACACACACACACACACATGCATGCCTGCATTTTGTACCTACACACAAATATCACTAATATCCACCACACTGATTTATACCATCTCATAAATTATTGTTCAGTTTTTGCTATCACCTGAGCTGGACCTTTTCAATTTTTCCCTCCCTAAAGTATCTAAATTGTGCATTGAAACCCAACCTGGGATGAAAACTTCCGTGTACGTGCGTGGTGACAAGGTGTGACTTTGGAGATCCTGTACAGAAAGCCTACGCTGAATCCCAAATTACTTTGTTAGATAATTAGAAAGTGTTGATAATTATTTCTTTCATAATTTAGTGGCGTGTGGCTGTAACAGGAAAATGATCTTGTGAAAGTTCACACGTGCAGATGTATTAGTTACTGATTCATTTGATTAAATGCTAGTCTCAAGTGCTCTGATCCACAGCTGAAGGCGGCCCCATTAGCATAACACTGATGTTTAATTTTCATACGCATAATTAGCCATATATTTAACACTAATAGCAACATGCAGCCTTTCAGCATTAAACAGCCTGGGATTTGATCTGGCCTGAGCTGAACTTTCTCGGTTACACCTAGATTGTCTAGGGTGCGCAGTTATCACAGAACCAAATCTATGTAATCAAGCACATTTTGGCAAAGGGAGCACACCAATAAAAATGAACATTCAAAACAAATCACATTGCTGATGTCGTTACAGATATTAGTGGAGGCTTCTCTTCCCTGAGCGCCTGCAGCTGCTGCTCACGATATTTCTCACTCAGGGTATCTGATGGGGGCACAAATATGGCAGGAAGCGTAGCTGGGACTCAACTAACCCCAAAAATACAATCAGATACCTTTGCCGGCGTTTATTAGATGTGTAAACTCTTCAGGCAGTGGTGATGTTTGAAGCAACCAGCTAATGACCGTGCAAGCTGACAAGTCTAAGCCTCTCTGCTCTTTTTTGCTTTAGTGGCTCTGTCGGTTTTAATTGCCCATTTCCTAGCGCCTGTTTTATATCCTTTTTGGTTGCGATGCGTAAAGTTCATTTTCATAAAGTAGCTGCGGATTGGTGCTGGAAGAAGGGGCAATGGTCTATCCCCACATGGACTCCTTTGGCAATCAGCTCTCTCCCCCGTGCTCATCTTTTCAGCCCTGGCTATGTAAGTGATCATTCGAAGCGGGTTTGGGTTCTTGGACAGAGAGGGGATGGTGACCGTTATCAGAGATCTAGGAGAGGTGTGATTAATAAGCAATAATTAAGTAATGTCTATAGTCAAACTGAAGGGAACTGGCTAGCCAGACTGAGTAATTTATTCCAGACAGCTGCAGATATGTCAACTATTAAGCAACAAGAGTGTGCAGTTGAGGATGTTCATTGCTAGATAAATGCCGTGCATGAGTGTATTCACATCTGGAACATAGGAGGGATGGACTCCACTCTGTTTACATGGGCGTCAGATTCTGATCTCGGTTACACCGGTGGACATTTGGAGTAATTCAATTGTCTTCACTATCTTTATTCCGGTTCCACAGTGATGTAAGGGATCTTAATCTGTCCCATTCTGTTAAACGTGCTCTACATAAATGAGCTCAGAATGTTTACATTGGGCTTTGATAGCTGCATGTCCCACAAGAGATAAAAGCGCAGGCTGAAAACGCTTAGCTTTGTCTCCTCTCTATTTACTGGGTTTGGTGTTTTGTGTGTATAACACACACACACACACAAGCTCCAACGGGTGTGTGTGCGTGTGTCTAAATCCTCTCTTAGTGAAAAAGATTATTACGATTCTCAACCAGTACTGTGCTCGGTTTTATACCCTTTAGAAGTATGGGACACAAAAGCCCACTGTAATTGTACATAACACCTGTTCCTAGATAGCCTGTCTATTTATTTGCGTGGTTCTGAACACGGATTAGAGATATGCTCTTCCATGCACAGACTCACAAATATTTACTTGTTTGGAAAATCACTGGGGAGTAGCGGGACAGCCCTAGCTAAAGTTGTGCCTGGGTGTGATGGTATCCAGATGCATTGTGAAGCCTATCCTCAAGCTGAAAAAAGTTTGGTGCTAGCAAATCAACGGGGAAAAAATAATTAAATCCTTCTAAGCCTCCTTCATAATGTCTGCCTGAAACATAGCCTTCGTGAAGTATTTTAAAAACGAGTTGGTTTCCCATACAGCCGAAACGTTTTTACTTTAGTAGTCAGCTTTATAATTAGGATTATAAATGTGTACCCTAAATACCACCACCTCGGTATAATTGCTACCCAGACAGCTTGTTACCACAGCAGTTGGTAAAATCCTGCAGTCCTAATAAATTTATACTTGGGAAAACCTCAGAGTAAACAGAGACTAAAACAAGATGCTGGACTAATTGCTATCAATCCGATTACACTTTGAGGGGAGAAATCACTCTTTGGTTCAGCATTTTATCACATCGAAATGGTCTGTCTATCTCCCTATATTGTATTGTTCGTGTAGATCACCCACAGAGCTATGCAGAACGCTGCTGCTCACCTTTATCACCAGACATTTCTGTAAATCGCTAATTGTGTTTTTTGTCAGACTAAAGTCCATTGCCTGTCGCTTTTGAACAGCTCATCTGTGAGGCTGAAATATTACCATTCTCGATTAATAGTCCAGGCCAATACAAGTGACTGATTTCATATTTACAACCCAACTGTTGGTAAAGAATAAGAAATGAGATGAACAAACTGATCGAGTAATAATTGAAAGGACACATATAAAGGGGAAGTGGTAGGGTATTGTAATGCTCCACCTTTCTTCTTTAACATTTAAGGCCGATTCAACATCCCTGACGCACCCAGAACTCAGTGGGAATTTGGGGAGATGTATTATTTTGATTTCGTTACTAAACTGTCGTTACTTTTTGTAGGGATTAAACCTTTCAACATGGTGAAATGGCAAAGCGTTTTTCTAAACACAAGCACTGGTAGCCTAACCTTCGTCTTCAGGAAACAAAATCTATTTCCCAAACACACTGTATTATGGATTCTACGTCTTCCTGGGATCAATGACTATTTAACTTCTGGGTATTGGTAAAGTTGTTTGATTCATCATTTATTGCACAGGTTTTAAGGGCCAGCTATCTTCCAAATTAAACTAAAGAACGACTATGCAGTGCCTAAAATGTCACTTTGCATGCCTAAAAATATCCCTTTACAAGGCTCCAGGAGTAAGAATTGTGCTTTGCCAAAAACGCTGTAAGAAACGAACAGAGTTGACAGCTTTTTGTGTTCCAGAAAAAACAAACAACAGCAGAGTAAATCTAGTAGAATTCGGTTAACTTGACACCCTCCCGCATCAGTCAATACACTCTGGGCTGGTAAGAGGCTAACAGAAGCAGTTCGCAAAGGGAAGGCAAGTGCTGATGATGAAGAGTAAGTCATCAGTAACAAAAACTGACTGGAGTTACCGTTGGGCTTGTGGCAGTTTTGAATGCCACTTTTCTATCTCTGACATTGCAGTGCCGGGGCTGGGGATCTGCAAGCGCAACAGCAGCACCCAGTGTATTTAAATACCAAATTAAAAACACGTACACAGTCGGGGAGGGTGATTAGCAGCCACCTAATGGCAGCTCAAAACCTTAATCTTCAGGACAGGTCCGGCCTGAGATTTTAGCAATTCATCTTGAAGTTGTGCAGCTGGATTAATTATTAATTATCAATATTCATGGGATCAGAACAGTTGCAGTTTTTATTAAAAGTCCAAACTCCCCCAAATAAGCAGCCACCTGAGGGGAAGCTGGGGTCCTCTAACTAGGAGTCTTAGGTCCCAAAGCCCACTTCTTAATTTTTGCTAAACGTTCAAAAATGCGGAATGAGTTTCGCATAACTGCAGCTGAGATCTTTAGAAAAACGAATGCCCAGTATAACAAGGGCAAGCTGGCTAATTCTACAGCCAGAGCGATGGTTGATCTAACAAGGGAAAGACGCTTTTTAGCGCACCCGTAATCACTTTTTTCTTGTGTGAGGGGAAAAAAAAAAGCCCAGAGGGCCTCTGGGCAGGACCGCAGGAGGAATACGATCTCTGGGTTTGATAGCACAGACGCCACATTTCGGAAATTAAGTATTTGAATGTATTTATTTAGTTTTCCTACTAGCGTAGATCACAAGCTTGGGAAATAGCAGTGTGCTAATCACAACGAAGGGAAATTGTTCCATAGCTCTCCTCAGTTCAGATATACTAGGAAACTACCATTTCCCTCTGTCTTCTCAATTGCATTAACTAAGTATCATCCGATATGTGTTTGTCCAGTGTAAGCATCTGGAAGCAGGAGTACTAGCTTTGTGTATCTGCCCCCTTCCCCCCACCCTTCATAATTAAGAACCCAAACTCTTGCTTTTAGAGTGTGCACGGTAGCTTCAAGATTTACACAAATCAACTGGCTTTTATTAAATACTTATCAGGCAATAATTCGCAGTATGTGTCACTCACATTATGCCCTAAAAGCTGTCCATTCCATTTCCTCTAAGGAGCCACAGCACCCATTCCGCGTAAAAGTTCCAGAAACCTCATCTGTGCTGGTAAAGCTGATAGACATTCCAGGAGCACAGTAAGTTCAGCCACTTCTTGATCCATCCTTAAGATTCTTCCAATACTTTAGTAAGGATTTCTGCTCCTCCTGAGGTAATTACAATGGTATGCTCAAACTGGGCTGATCTGAAATACACATTTAGCAATTATTAGGGGGCAAAGGTGGCTAGCAGAGCCTATGAAACTTACCCATTCCTTCCGTCTGTCAGTGATCAATTCCACAGTTTAAAATATATAAGAAGTAAATTCAGGCACCTTTTATTGTCTACAGAAACTGCAGTCCATTTATCCTCTAGGGTCTTAAATTCAGGCGATCCTTCCATTATTATTGGCTCTGTAATAGGGGGGAAAAACGTTTTCTAAACTGGCCACAACACATCGTTATTCTAGTTCTGAAAAGAAAGGGGCCCCAAAGGTAGAGTTTTTAAATTGTATTGCTACACTAACATAAAAACTAAAGAGGAGGAAGAGGAAACTCTGAGGTATGACGTTACTCATTTATTTTTTTTCGTGAAAGACTAAAGAAGGGCATTTTAATCAAGCTTTAATTAAGACCCCGTGGATAATAACCAAAGCACCAACCACTCTTAAAAACAGCAGATAGTTTTAAAATATTTGAATTTTTAAAAACAGGCTTAAAATGTTCATTAAATCAGCAAAACAACAATTTTCTTATTTCCCTCTAATTGCTGCGCCATTTAGGCACACAGTGAGAAGAGGGCTTTTTTTTCCCTTAAGCTTTCTATGATTGGTATTTAGCACATTCAGCCTTCCAGGGAAAGGATTCTGACTGGTTAGCTAGGATGTAATACATCAAAAACCACACAACAGCTCCTGTCATGAAGCAAATGACATAATAGTCACCAGATAGCTTGGTGTTAAAAACATTGCTTTGGTAACAGAATTACATTGTACTATTTCTGTAAAGGCAGCTCCCAAATGTGCTGGATAAGTCTCTACACTACAAAAATATGGATCAAATCTGTTATTTAATAAGACTTTGTGGAGGATTTTCCTCTCCCAGATCTTATCACTTGGCAACTATTTCCACGAATTATTTCACAAATTAAAATTTAAAGGATGTTTTCAATCTGCTTCCCATGGGGTTAGCCTAACCGAAATCCCAAAATCTGAAGAGTAGATAGTCAAAAAAAGAAAAGGTAGGGATGTGGTTTTGAAAAAGAAAGCAAAAGAAAAACATTCACAGCAGTTACTAACCTATTGTAAACGCCATTCCCTCTTCCATTAACAAATCACTGTCATGGTCTACAAAAGAAAACAAAAATGCTTTTATGGTGGGTGGTTTTTTTGTTTGTTTTTAAAGTAAACATAACCAGCACTTGCTTTTAAAATCCCTTTTTTGTCCCGCAGGTACCATGTAAGGTAATTCCCTTTAAACATCCAAGGAAAGCGTTTAAAATAACCTTCCCAAACTCAAACCAAAGAAAACCAGGTTTAAGATCTGCAAGATCACTCTATTAAGCACAGATGAAACTATTCTGAGTTCCAGCTCACTTCTAAGGGAATTACAGAATTTTAAAATTTAATCAGTTCACTAATTTGTTTGTTTTGCAATAAACTTTGCCAGTTTCGATCAGTTTATGACTATCCGTGAAGAAAACTAATCAAATAGGGACTGTATTCATATTGATCTTTAGTCTTTCCGGCTTTAAACAAGTTATCTGTTGTTCCTGAAGAACAAAACTGACTATAACAAGGGAAAAGCCTGCAGGTAAAGTTGCATTTTGTCAAACAAAAAAGTTTAGCCGATTCTTATTCTTGTAATGGAGGCTTTTTGTTGCAAAACAAAATCCAGACGTTAACAAATATTTTTGGCATAGGCTATGTCGTCATCTAGGGATGGTGTTTCAAATGTCTGCTTCAGAGGAGAGCACTACTCAGGCCCTGCTTTCCAGTTTGCCGTCTATTGTGATCTTAGATTATTTACACCTCTTCTAAACATGCTCCGGAAGTAACACATTATGAGTGTCCTCCTAAGAGAGCCTCTGCTGCAAGGGGGGATATCGCCAAGTAGGATGACCAGACAGCAAATGTGACAAATCAGGACAGGGGGTGGGGGGGTAATAGGAGCCTATATAAGAAAAAGACCCCAAAATCAGGACTGTCCCTATACAATCGTGACATCTGATCACCCTATCGCCAAGGAACGCCTGGCAGAGCGGGAAGTAAGGGGAAGTGGTTTACTCCTATTCAGAGATACTGAGCTGCTGAGCTTCCGCTGGGATCTTCTGGGAGGCTTCAAGTGGCCTTCGAAATAGTTTGCAAACTACATTTGAAGGCCTTGTAGAGCCTTGTGTGTCTTCATCCTGGCCTGTCTCAGCGGCCCGAAGCATCTCTTGTCACCAGGTGTTAGAGGCCGCCAGCCATGTTGTGAGGCTGGCCCAGAGGTTGGCAGTGGGAGGATGGTGTGAAGAGACAGCAAACACTCGGCCGAGGCTGAGCAGTCAGCGCTGATCACTAACTCCCCCCAGCCCATAGGCAGCGCAGAGTCTGGTCCCGATTCTGCTCCTGGCGAACTCAACGGCAAAACCATTGTCCATTGATTCCAATGGGCGCAGGGACCTGACTGGCAGCGACGCCGGCCAGGCCAGTGGGAGCGCCCAGCAGGGCTGCCGGGGGTGGGGGGGTGGGGTGTCCCAAGCCAGCGCTCAGGAGAACGTGCGCTACGGGCTGGGCCGTGCAGCCTAGAACTCACCGAAGAGGTACATGCTGCTACATCAGCTGTCAGCACTGGGAGGATGTAATGAAGCTTAACAGCAACAGTCAGCGGTTTGAAAAGGGGGAAGAGAAAGGCAAACAGAAAACAGTCCTAGACCCTGCTGGGATATTGATGCAGCGGGGTTTTGTTTTTATTAATTTTAACTTTTCTCCCAAACAAGTAATCCCAGTGCCTTCAAATCACACCAGCCTGGGAATCCGGCAGCAATCTCGTCAAGTAACTAATAAGGAGGGTGTCTGTATTCACAGGGAAGAAGAGCTACTGCTGGCTCAGGACTGGTAGATTGCAATGACCCCTGGGCAGGGGGTCGGTTTTTGCAGCTGGGTTGAGTGTTTAAAATACATCAGTAAGATTCCTACGTAGCTTTCACAATGGACTTTCTTACCGTGATGCCAAACTTCAGGGTGTCCATGGAAGTAAGATCCTATTCCATGCCCAACAAAGTAGGGGCAGACTCGGAAATCATTCTGATGTGCTATGCGGCTTTAAGGGACACCAAACATAAAATAATATTAAAAAAAGAGAGAGAGACAAAGCCCATTTCCAATAGACATCAGACCCTCGCAAAGCCCGCGTTTCGGAATATATAACGCTCACTAACGTATTATCCCCAAGATGTAGCAGTTACACTAGGATAATTCCAGGCACTTTCACAATAAATATTTGTAACGCAGTGTGGCTGGTGATAATCTCTTTGGAGTGTAACACAATGACACAGTCACACCGTTAGTGGAGGCTCTTCCCAGCATTCTTTATATTGGGGGCAGAGTCCAGGTGCACTTAAGCTCCGCCCACAATTCATAACTCCGCCCACAATCGAAAAGTAGCCAGGCGTCTCTGGAATTATCAGCGATAGAACAGGGAACCATGTAACCAGGGCAATTGTCATCGTTAGGCTCCAGCTTTCTTATACCAATACACTGGAATCTGGCAGCTCAGGGCTATTGGTTCCGACCATCGCTGTGGACTCTGAGCGCTTGGTCAGTTTATATTCCAGAGGGTTGTCTTGCCAAACAAGTGTGCTAGAATCGTATTGGTTGTAAATAAAACTTAAATAATATAGAAATCGAGGCAGGGCCACCAAATAAACGAGACTCCCGTATACCACCAAGCAGCAGTCTGAACCCTGCAGCAGATCTGGGAAATGCACACTGAGGCACTTGTTTGGACTCTACACACACAGATTTACAAATATTTTTGCAAACACAGATTTTTGCAGAGATAAAAGAAAAAGAGCAGGTCATATTTGGGGACTACCAGTCTGTGGCCCTTTAAAAAAATTACAAGTCTAGCAAATCCATGTAATGCTAATTAAACTTAGTCCACCTATTTCTAACATGTCCATAATCACAATATCCGGGCACCAGAACATCAGTAAGAGCTGAAACAGGGCTAGATCACTCAGCTCCTCTCTATGCCTCTTCCTAATGTAGGCTTGTTCCCGGTGGTTGCCTTTCAGAAAAGACACTGCTAGGTTATTCGGCAGTCACCGTTATCTGTTTAGGGAAGGCCAGTGCAAAGTTTTACGTTGCATGCAAAAGATGAGGAATTTGGGATGAACCTGCTCTCGGGAGGCATATGGTTCTATAGCTAAGGGCCCTTCCTCAAGAATGCCCTACCCCAGTCCCCAAAAGTTTCAGCCTAGGGCTATAGATTTCCCTCTGCTCAGCTATTTGCAGAGAGAGAGGGTCTTCTCAGGTAGCTGCGCTTTCAAAGCTTTAAAGATTAGAATCAGAACCTCAAGCACAGCCTTTACAATCACCAGCCTGAGTTACTGGGAAAGTCAAATTACTATATGTATCAACATTATCTTAGACTTGCAAATAAGTCTTTATCTTATTAATTTGAGATTGGCCACGATGGCAGCTGTGCTCATCCATATCACTTCCATCCAATTTCTAAAACCAAACAGGAGTACTGTAAAGAACAAAGGATTAGTTTTACACTTAAAAAAATGCCACCTAAAATACTGAAAAGCTGAATTTGTTGGTTTCAAATCCAGTGGACCTGATTGTTTCTGTCAATATGAAAGGTAAGTACTTAAACACACTGCTAAATGCTTTCCTACAGAAGCTGGGATATTCACACCTTTGTGCGTCACAGGCCAAGAATTTACTGTTGCTACAACTGAAGTAAGTGGTGTAATGCTGCTGTAAAACAAGCGTAACAGGGTGGAGAATCAGGTCAATGGTGGTTAATAATGTTACAAAGCTCAGATCTAAAATGGTTGCTTGAACAGGTTCCATATGTTAGCTAGTACCTGCCTTCCAAGCTAACATGCATGTTTGATAGTACTTCATTTGATTTTGAAGGGAAACAAGGTAAGATATCCCCAACTTCTTTAAGGCTCTCCTAATTATTGGCAGAAATGGCTAGTAATGGTACAAGATCTTGGGCTCCATTCTGCTGGGATTTTTATCTCATTAAGTACACAATTTAAATAACATTAAAAAAATAATGTAAGTTAGAGATGGAAAAGCCCTACAGGATGCATCTCGGATATGACGACAGTAAAGGCCAAGGAGGAAGCAATGGATGTGGAGAGGAATTAGAAAATTACAGTTTATTCACTAACATATAAAGAACAAAATGTGAACTGGTGTGAGTTGTAGAAAACCAGAATTAGTGCAACACAAGCAACACTTCATGTAAGGATGAAATATTCTTAAACAATTACCCTAGGGGAGGGGAGGAGTGGAAGACCATTCATGCAACATTTGGCAAGCTTTTGTTCCACCTCTATTTTTCTTAAAGTATGTTGGCCAGTGCAAGAGCAATCCCATTCACTATTCAGTTTTGCCTGTTATACCATCCAGAGAGGTTGATAGACCCAGGGCCATTTTTTTCAGGCTTACAACTTTGCTGTAGGATTTCTTTTCAAAACTCTTCTACCATAGCAATACATAGTCTTCTTCTATCTAGGAGCTATGTCCTCTAAGTATCTTGGCATGGAAAGCTCCAGTGTGCACCATTCAACTAGCCACTGAGAATAATGTTCAACACTAAGAATTTAGAAGCAACAGCAGTTGCTTTGAGGCATCAAAAGCAGGAGCACCATGGCGATCGTCATGAGAAGACAAGGTTGAGACAGTTTTCCTTCCTCATACAATGAAAGTAGTTCTTGTGCACTGTATTAATTCTGCCTCTTCCTTGCTCAAGAGCATGAAAACAACTCTATTAGCATCACTACTTATGCTATTACAGTCTGATCAAAATAGGGATCTTTGTGCTCATATATATTTGACATCTGCACTGAAGTACTCAGCTGACCTTCCCTCTTCACCCATAAACAGTGCAGAGTACGGATGTTCTTTACATAAAATGTAATGTATCATATGAACCTGCGTTGCTGTACAGAACATCTGTGGAGAAAAAAGCTGTAGATATAAAACTCAGCCACTTTCAACCTGTTTCTAATATTTGCACTTACATATGGTAGCACCTCACATCCGAGAATTTTAAAAGACTACAAGTATTAACACCTGTGAGGGGAGATCTTCAGGGTCCTGTGTATTCCTCAGTTCCACATTCATGGAGTTAAGGTCTTGCTAACAAATTGTGCTCCAAAATCCCTGCATTCATTTTTTTAAAATTGCTTTTGTCCTGATAGTGCAGAGATAACCTTGTAAATATGAACTGACTGTAAACTGATCCAGTGATGTCTTCCTGAGTCAGCAGAGAGCTTGAAACATCACTCAGAGAGATGCCCATCTCAGTCAGGGCCCTGGGGGCTCTGTGATGCTGGGGCTGTGGAATTTGGGATTCTTCCCCAAGAAACCATGGAACTCAGCATTTTTGGCATGGAATCACCATTTGCTGCAGCCTGGGGCTCAATGTTTTGTTTTCTGGCTCCCTGCCCTACCAGGATTTGCCTGCCCTAGCCTCACTCTCTCTCCAGCTTTCAGTCAGGCAGTGGAGGTAGCTGAACATATAACTGGTGAGCCAGGCTGCCCAAAGTATATCCCTGATGCTGAGGCTCTGGTTGCCAAGGAGATGAGCTGTACAATTCTCCCTTCCCTTGGGGCACATATGGGGGAAAAGGTCCTGATTCTGGCTAGCAGGATAACATGGCGGAATGAGGGCTGGGGAGCAGAGCCAGGTTGCCTGGAGAGCACAGAGAAAAATCCCGTTCTTCAAAATAATCCCTGTTGAAAATAACCATTGACAAGTTTTACCTCAATGAGTATTTTCAGCTATGAGCCATAGCTGTGTTAGGGAGTGGGAAGGACAGGAGTGACAACACAGTAATTTAACATTGCAGCAGACTTTAGTCTGGTGGTTGCCATGGAATGTTATCCCAGTGTGCTGTAGAGTGCACAGGGCCCTGGGTATTATACCTGTTTTACAGATGGCAAAGAGAGGTTAAATATCTAAAGAACTGTAAGCAGAACTCAGGACTGCTCACTATGGGCCAGATCCTCCCGCCAAGATGCCAACATGGCAACCGACTGCACTCAGATATCACCCTTCCTATGAGTGGTGGGGGAAAGTGGGACATCAGCCACCACCAGAGCATCATCTTCCCACAGTCACCCAAATTATGGACTGCCCTCTGTGAACAAAGGAATCCATACAGAAGGATGGGACAGTAGGCAAATACACATCATCCGTCCACAAACCCTACAGGCAAGCTGCAGAAAAGCTACATGCAACTAGAGGCAGGACCGGATTCTCTACAATGCTATCCCTTGATGCTGTAGAACCTCTCTCAAAGGTCTTCTAGGGACAGAGGTGGCTGAGGTAAGCCCCAGAGCCCTCCTACCAGGAAGCTGCAGAGCAGGCTCAGGGGCTCCAGTGCCTCCCTGGTCTTGTGCCTCTAGCAGATCCCTTAAGGTCCTGGGGGATCAAGAGGGATCTATGACAAATCCCATTCCTTGCCAAAATGGGGAGAACTTGGCAGTTTCTTTCATCCTCTCTTGAAGGTTTTTCCACAGGAGGGCAGATCTAGCCCAATGCACTAAGCAATCACCAAAGAAACACAACTGAAACAATCCCATTGTAAGCATTTATAGTGGTACACTCTAGCGGCTTTACTCCGCGCTCTGGTGACACAAAGCAGCTGATAACTAGCCAGTTAAGACAGGTTAAGGCTGCTGCAGTTGGAGGCTACTGGTGAATCTGACCCTCTAACTGTAGATTCCAGTTTCCTTACAAAAAAATTAAAACTTAACTGAAATGGTGTTAAAGAGCAACAACAACAACAAAAGACTAAAATTACTAAATAGATCTGACCCACGCCGATGAGGCAGAAAAACTGCTCTACAAACAGGGACAAGAATATCAAAGTATGAAAATAATTCTTGTTTAGGGAGTAATATGAAAGCATAATGCACCTTAGAATTAAAAAATAATCACATTTTTCTTTACAATAGTATTTGTAAACTATGGTTATTGAATAACATTACTATTTTTTGCATGTTCTTAAAGAGACATCACTAGTTTAAATCATATTTGCTCATGAAGAAAATATTTATTTTGAATGCTACAGTATAACCTCATTTGGTAAATTACAAAATCCAACTATAACCTTTTAACGGTATTTTTCTCTTAAGTAGTAATCTTCGATTGAGGGAATGCACAAGTTCAGGGATTCCCTTTAATGACAACAAATGTTGAAGTATAATTAGTAATATTTTTGAAAGCCAACAATTGTTTTTTGAAAGAAAGGTACATTTTGGTTTCAAACTGGAACACAAATTACTGTATTTTTCTTACAATAGTGTTGAACTTTTATTTGAGGTTCTCTGTTACTGAAAAGCAGACATGATGGATTGAAATAAAAGATAATTTATTGCAATGCTTACTTTCAAGTGTAGAGAGAAGCAGTGTAATTGTAATTTACAGTAGCTGTCAAGGAAAATCTATCACAGATGACATTAAAATGACTTATTTTGCCTGAGCCACTTATTGTTTAAATGTGCATAATCTGATAGAAACAGATTTTTTTAAATCTGCTTTATATTGTTCTAAATTAATATCAAAACATATACTTATGAGTTAAACATTTAAAAACCATTTATTAATACTTTCATCACTGCAATTTTTTCCTATGAGTTTGAAACTGGTTTATTTAACTATGCCACATTTACATTGTTTGGATCTATATATTCACAACACTTTCACATATCTAATCTCACTACATAACAACTACACTGTATAAATGTATAAAAACTATAATTCAAACTACATTTAATCTTAAAAGAAAAGCATCACAAAGGGTATAAGAAAATAGAACATGAGGGCCCAATCCTGCTCCCTCTGAAGTCGATGGGACCTTTGCCATCAATTTAACCGTAATCTTAGCAAAGGATTAGCAATTTGATAGGCAAAGGAAATTGATCCATTCATGTAACGTTTTTATTTGTAAGTTTCAGCTGATGACACTGAAGAGCTACTATATACTATATATTCAATTTAAAACAGAATTTCTGAGCCACTGTAACAAAGAATATACTAAAGTATGCACGTCCATTCTGATCCTGTAATTACACCCACATCCATCCCAAATAATCATATATTCTGCTTATTTCTGGTATGTATGATATGTTATGCAAATCTGCTTTATAGCAAAAGTTGGGATGAAAGGTGTCTAGACACATTTCCATTTTGATGGGTCTGAACACTTCTAGCTTTAGGTGTTTGCTTACAGGTATTTATATTATATATTTTTCCACTGAACTAAGATTTTTACTGCATATGTAAATGTAAAGTGACAAATATACAGAAAATGATGATTCAACACATCAGGACATTCCTTCATCAGAGTTAGTTTTACAGTAGTTTTAAACAAAACAGCACATTAAAATAGTCTGCACAATAAAATCTTTAAAAAAAAGTTCATGCTCTGTTATTTTGTAGGCAGTTTTGAACAAGCACTAGTTCTGATTAATTTGCTTTTCAATGGAGCCTTTGCATACATATTTACACTCTGTGAGAAAACTGACCTCTGCATCAACACAGCGAAAAATCCAATGTCACTTTCAATTCTAGTCTTTTTTTTTTTTTAATATAGCTAGAATTAATGTAGTGAATCTGTAATGAAATGCATTATCTTGCATGGAGATTTATCAGATTTTCCAACTGAATGCCATGCTTTGCTAGCACTAGCTGGAGTTCACCTGCATGTTGGTGTGGCGTGTGGCTCTTTTTTGTGAAGAGTTAAGTTGAACACAAAAAAAGGGAACAAAGGTCAGCACCCAGCCGCCACTTGAATGTGAGATTTTTCTTTTTATTCCCCTTGATGTATACTAGGCTCTGTGTTATTAGTCTTAATGATGGAAAATTGTAGTGTTGATACAAATCTTTTTTTCAAAGTAGTAGGCGGGAGCTCCATTTGTTAGTAAGTTTTTTTGTGACTAAAAGCCACGGACAGTACATTTATGTAGCAGTAAAAGGCCTAGATGCTCTTTCCATAGCAGAGCTAATTATTCCTACTGTGACCTTACTGATCTACCCTGTTCCTAGTACATCTCATCTGCACGCCTGTTCCTCTGTGTAGATGGTGTCAGAGAATATGAAAAACCCTATAATGAAACCATTTTCATGATGGAGAAAGGCTACTGGAGTTGCACTTGCTACAAAGAGGCTCAATTATATGAGTAATTGTGATAATTTTCTACATTCATAGCCTTCAATGGGGAAAAAAGAATGAGAGCCACAAAGGAAAATTACTTTAACAAGAAAGTACAGAGAGTAAAAATGGAAGAAGAGACAAAAAGGGGGAAAAAATAACCAGAAAAAAAAGTTTAAAAAATAGATCTGGAGGGAGGAATAGCAAGACAGTGAGAACAACAGAAATGCTCAAAAAGCCTATGTGCAGCTGTGTTGCACAATTAAATTGAATTTTTTTCTGCAGTTGATGAATGTGACTACTGCAAATGTGCCTCTGTAGTTAGCTATCATTTGTTGTTCCGTGACAGGAAAAGGATAATTACCTCTCAGAGAGAATCAAAGGCTGACATGCCCTTTAGACACAGCCATGAATGCAGAGCTCGATAGAATGCTTGAATAAGAATCTAGTGTTCTGTGCCCCCTTCTACTCAAGAATAAATTTTGTTAAAATGCAAGAGCACCACCAGTAAATCTGTTGAACTGTAGGTGTTCAAAAATATGAGGTGCCTCTATCGACTCATCCCATTTGCAAAAATAAAACTACATTTTGAATTCACTTCTATTATATTCATGGACAGTAAGATAGTGAGATATGCATTAAATTTCTTTTCCCAGTAGGGGTCTGATTCAACATTTCCTATGAAAGAACAGAAAGACACTATCCTTTTTCCCCAGGCTAGTTAGCCTATAATTTAAAACTGTCAAAAACACAATTTTGTACAAAGTCTTCAATAAAAGCTTCTCAGATATAACCCAAAGAGGTTTTACTAAAGTTTGATTCAGACTCTGTTACAATATTTTTAAAGCTATAAATACATCGAACTGATATTTTGCCGCTCTTTTTTCCCCTTAAAGTATTTGAAGATTTACAAAGAAAAAAAGGCAGCATCTTTTCTAAGTGACTAAGCCTTGCAGCTTTTAAGCAATCAGAATGCATGCAATAGTTTGTCATATCCATTCATATTCACAAAAGTACCAGTGAGGTACCTGTTAAGGAAAATGTATATGATGTGTCTATTTAAAAAAATAATATTTGTAAAAATAAATAAATCAAAGAACTAGATACATTCAGGAAATAATGACATATTTTAATTCAAACCAACAAGAATAAAAGCAAAGATTACTTTTATATAAAAGAACAAATGCAAAATAGGAAAACCTCTTCAAGTGGGTGCTCTTTCCTTTATGATATTTGTGTGCACTCTGGTTTGAAACGTAAGAATTTCCTGAGCTAAATATTTTTATACTTTTTTAGCAAAGCGACTTATTGATGTTGACTAATTTCTTTATAACATTATTTGCTATACAACAAAAAGAATGTGGGTTTTTAATCTTCTTACAGTGATTCTATTGAAGATGTGATATTTCAGGTAAAAATAATAAAAAAAGTGGATGGAAAACACTACAAATCGCACCTCTTAATCTAAAACCACAGCAGTCTGATAAACATCTTTGAGTCTTTCTACAGGTATCTTTGCTGACCCCAGTGTAATTCACTTTTTAAAATCTTTCTTATCCAAGGAACAACATTATAGCCTGGCAGTTCACATACTGATATCAGACTGAAATGATGGTTCTGAATCATAAAACATGTCATCAGCTTTATACCAAACCACCAATAACCTTTGTCCCACTTGCCAGCCCTCCCTTTACTTGTCAGTATAAGGCTTACCTGATTGTGTTTCCAATTACAGAGAAGGGAGCCCCTGGTCTGCAAGCTGCAATTGCTTCATCTCTACATTTCCTGGCAACCTCCACTAACTTTTGACCAGATTTATCCACATTGCCCACCAAAAATGTTTCAGAAGTGTCACCATGGTAGCCATTGCAATATACCTAAACATATGTAGAAATGTAAAGACATTTTCTTGTTTTACATTCAGAAACAGATCTCCTGTTAGTTAAATTCATCCTATTTATTTTAACAGACAGGTTTTCTTTTAGGTTGCCTTCAAGCTCAATTTGTAAAAATAAGGTAGAGGAAATAATAGATTAGAAATTAGACCAAAAAATGCAACTTTGAGGTACAATTGTAATGACAAATTATATGTAAAACCCTTCAGTTTTATGTCTAGGGCTGAACATTTGAACAAATACTGGAAGTGCAAAAATGGAAGGTTCTAAGAACCCCAAATACACAAACGATTACATTCATTTAATCTACAGGAAGTTAGGGCTTGTCTTCACTACCGGGGTAAGTCGAACTAAGTTTTACTACTCCAGCTACGTGAATAATGTAGTGGTAGTCGACGTAGCTTAGGTCAACTTACCACGGTGCCTTCACTGCGCTGCGTCAAGTGGAGACGCTCTCCCATCGACTTACCTTAATCTTCTCAGGGAGCTGGAATACCTGGGTTGACCAGAGAGCGCTCTGCCGTCAATTTAGCGGGTCTTTACTAGACCCGCTAAATCGACCTCTGCTGCATTGATTGCAGCAGCATGATCTCCCTGTAGTGAAGACCAGCCCTTAGAATAATTGACCTTTATGTCAAAGATGTGCAAGAGGTAGGAGTGGGTCTGAGGAGGATGAAATCCACTTCCCAAAACAGGGCCAGGGTGCAGGGGTGCAGCACAGCCCTCTCAGAGATACTACACCACCCTATGGGCTGGGATAGTAGCTGTTGCAGCTGCCTGTCCATGCCACCTGCCTGTATAGCGTATGTTGGTGCCACTGGATTGACATGATTGTAGATCCCATGGCTTCTCTGACCTCAGTGCCTTCCTACACACTGGCTTAGGCAGTGCAGACCCTATTCACGGCATACAGGGGGTGCTGAGGCCGTCCCTACACCTGACGTTAGTGGCTGGGAAGGCCTTTTATTGGCTCCTCACACCACAGTGAATATCACCCAAATTGAATTTTAAAATATACATTTCACAGCCTGATTAGAAATCCAAACTACTACAAAGATGTAATATGTGTAAACTAACATAGCTATGAAAAGCTTAGGTCAAATTCATTGTTAGTATAACCCAGTACAGTGTCACTGATGTTTTGCGCATTTCACTTCATTACTTTTTAAATTCCAGATTCAAACTGTAACATTGCATTAGCACAGGTTTTTGCATTTAATTTCCATGGTTTAATTAAAAAAAAGAGAAAAACGTAGCTCTGGCACTATGAAGTTGCACACAACAGAAATGCAGCATTCTGTTAGATACACAAAACCTCTACCTTTTTGATTATGCAATTATGCAACTGTTCTTCAGCAGCAACGTAGATTTTGAACTACAGCACCCTATAGATTTCTCTACAAACACAGGAAAACCCCGCTCTTTTACTGTGAAGTCTTATAATGTGGCATTAAAAAGGGTTTTGCAGCTTCACAGTACTTCAGGCAATAATGTAACTAAAAGACTATTCAAAATTTTCCTGTGCATGTGTAAAGGACAATTTTAATTGCATACAACTTTTGTGTTATAAAATATCTTTTTCTCAAATTTAGTAGGCAACTCCTCTTCAGAGACTAACACACTTCAGTGCTTAAAGTTCTGCTACTTGTGAGCTATTTGTGACTCTTTTTTGAATGGCCAAGTATTCTTTGCTCACTCCCCAACTCAAAAAATGACTAATGATATTTTTCTCACACTTTTCTACAAAAAATATTATACTCAAGTTGAGACTTGAAACACTTTTTAGATATACTTATGAGTGAGTGGTAACAGGGTTATAATGAAAGTTGAATTTCAACAAAAAGGCCCCATCCTGCTCTCACTGGCTCCAATGAGAGTGGACTCAAGCCCTTAGTTATACACCTTTTTCTGCCAGTTAAGAACATCACTGCAGCTTTTCATTATGTTGTTATATGTTATAGGACAGTTTTTGTTCTAGCAGGTTCACTTTTAATCGGACCAGATCATTTTTAGTAGAACAACTCTCAATCTATCAGACACCAAACTGTAAAAAATCTGACCGTTACCATGTCAGAAAAATGAGCACAATTGTAATAGAACATGGGAGGTTGATCCTGCAAGCTCTGCATGACTTTAATAAGAACTGCATGCACTGAGGGCTTGGAGGATTGGCATCTAAATTAATGAAGCAGGACTCATCTAATACTATCAAAACAATTTCTTAAATACAATTAGGGTATACTACAACCCACTTATCACAATTACATATTTTTGACATTAATAAATTACAATAACATAAAGTAAGATATGCTAGTTCTATAACAGCCAGTGCTAGAACTAAGATGTAGGACACGATACTTGATAATGGATGATTGAGAGCTGTAGTATGTTGGTGAAGCACAATGTTTTTGTTTCTAGAATTCTTTTGAAATTTTAAAGGCAACATGATTTAAGTCAATATAATGCCTTTATATTTCATCTATGAAATTTCACAAACCCACTTGTGTAAAATACATTTAATTTTTTATTCCTAGATAATTTGCACTCACTGTGAAGTATTTACATTTGATAGCTGGCAGATTATTATGTAATCATTTTATAGATCTTGTACACATCCATAAACAAATTATTGTAGAAGAGCTGAGGGGTGAAAACATTGTCTACTGTAACTGTACTGTTATGTCCATAATAATTGTTTCCATCTGTGAAATGTCCCAGTTTTTCTCATTAAAAATAAACTAATAGGTCAATTATAAACACTACAAAGCAATATTTTTTCCTCAGACATATTGGAAATGAACAATTACCAAACACAATGTTTATTTTCAGTGATAAATATATATATATACACACACACACACACACACATACACACACAAAGATAGGAAGTCAAAGACTCATGCACGCTGTTCCCACAACTGTCATATTCTTGGATACTTGCAAGATTTATTTTATTTTATGAGGTTAAACAGAAGAAAAACTCAATGTATTTTCAAAAATACTCCTCTTATTTAATCAAATGTTATCTGAAACGAAGAGTGGAGAAAGCAAAGAAAAACAGATATAAAAATGCTTAGAACAGTCACTGTGGAAAATACCTGTATGAATGTGTATTTTGTTATTAATCTAAGGAGTCAATGTTATCTTTGGGGGCAATAAAAAAAAAGTAAAATTAACTTTAAACCAGATTTGATTTAAAGAAAGAGGAGGCCAGATTCTCTCAGCTGCTGTAAACGGACATAGTTCCACTAAAGTCAGTGAAGCCACACCAATTCAAACCAGTCAAGGATTAGGGCCAAAAATATATTTTGAAGGATACAGATCATTCTATGTAAATCAAATAGAACAAATACTACAGCTAGAAAGTGTAGAGTAAGGTGGAATGCAGTAAAATAAGTTAAAAAACCCAGTACAGGATCACAAGTGAATGGTATAATGAGGCAAAAGTTCAAGTTGACTAAATATAATGTAAAGAGCTATCTAAAAAGCTTTAAATGCGAGGTCAGTGTTATGGCACTTTAGAGCTGCTCCCACTTATGCCAGAGGTGAATTTGGCCCATGATAACTATCGGTACATATAAATGTATCAGGAAATTCTTTAATGGTTAAAAAACTTTCCGTTACAAAACGTAACTTTATTCTATACCATTTATTATTGTAAACTAATGTTTAGAATTCAGGAATACATTTGTGTATACACTGGAAATAAATTGCTAAAGCTTTGGGGAAACTTACTGCAGGGGGACAAAAATAAGAACCACAAAGCATGATTAATCCCCATTTCAATAAATGAAAATACCAAAAAGCATCACAATTAGGTTTTCTGTTTCCATATTTTCTTGTTCCAATGCTAATTTGGTCAGCCTTTATTTAAATGGTATAAGTGACCATTCTGTGAAAATGTTAAGTCAATGGTTATATCACACTATCTGTTTGTGAGTAAAGGGTTCAAGGCTCTTATAGCAGAAATGGAACACAACACTACCTTCAGGGATTTTAATAAATATAGGGAACACTGCTAGCAAAAGAGTTGCTGTCCAAATAGACTGACATACACAGGCCAATGTAGCCTCTAATGACAGAGTAAGATAATGACAGGCCCCACTCAAAATCAGCAGGAAGAGGAAGATCAATCTTGGCAGAGTGAAGGAAAAATGCTGGCTTTCTTCATGTTAGCTCATCTCATACATATCTGTCTTCAGCTGCTGCCCAGTACTGTGGTGCTCTGCATTAACTACACAGTGGATCAATAACAATTACACCTTCTCAAAAACATGACACATAGCAGGATTGGGTTGACATTTCACTTAGGCCAACATTGATCTCAGTGCATCTGATTCCAGCCCTAAATTCAAGTCAGGCCTGAGTCTAGTTGGAATAAACACAGAGTTAAAAACAAAAAAGGAAACCAGCTGCTTGTGCCTTGGCTTAGAAATAAACAGCACATCCATCTGTGCATTCCACATTTTCAATCTACTGCTCTTCCTGTTGCTACTAGCAATTGTAAAGTTGATCAAAGACTATTTTTTATATGAATTACTCACTGTGACATCAATGTTGATAATATCTCCATCCTGAAGAGGTCGACTGAAACATAAACAGACAAAAAAAAATAATGGTGACAGACAGTTCTCAACAAAGGGAATATAAGAACAAACACCTAATGACACACACATACAAATCTGGGGGTGGAGAGAGGAGAAGATATTTTTTGGTGGAGGAGGATGGAGACAAATGGAATAACTTTTTCTAATCTTCAGCTCTTGCTACTTAAATAACAAGTGCAGATGAATATAATGTAATGACAAACAACTGACAGAAAACATTATCAGTGTCTGAAAATCTACCACCATACTTACTCTGATTTATAGTGAACTGATTTTACTTTGTGAGCAGCCTAGTGTATTGCTAATAATAAAAATTTACATCAATTCAAATGTCTTCAATTCCTTAAACTACATGTATTTTGCTGAAAAATTAGAAGCATTTACTGTATTGTATTTTTTCAGACTCTAAACTCTGGAGGCATTACACCACAATTTATGAGTGTCACGACAAACAGTCGATTATGTTTTTATTATTATTAAACAAATTCCCAAGTGCCCATCACCACAGTATCGTAGCATGCTATGCAGCTGCAATAGGTTTATAGGTGTTTTTTAGTTAAACTGAAACATGTTTAATATTAACCTCTAAGTTATGAACATTAACGTAACATTTTTGTTTGCACTGGTAAAATGTATTATTATGGGAATACCTGTCAGGAATACCATGACATACCACGTTGTTCACAGAGGTACAAACAGATTTGGGAAAACCTCCATAGCCTAGAGGTGAAGGATAGGCATTTTGTCTGATTATTTCGTGATGAACAATGGAATCTATTTCTTCGGTTGTCATGCCAACCTAAAATATAAAATAAAAATTGTGCTGAAAAAAGAATTGAAGACATTTTCTCTTATTTACTGAATGTGATCACAGTCATGCACTTCAGTGAAATCTAGGATGATACAAATCAAATGCTTTGATACAAAACACTAAACTGTTTGATACACTTTATAGATACATTATGTTTTATTTAGAGAGAAATCAAGCATGCAGTAAAGGGAACACTTAAAGGCTTTGAGAAAACTGAAAATACTGTCTACTTTCTTTCTTTATCCACATTTGCCTTCTCAAGGCCACCATTTTCTACTGGCTTCTCTTTTCAGTAGCTGCTATAGAAGTGTCTGCTTTTTTAAACTTCCTTCCTCTCTCTTTCCATCCCCCTTACATAATTAAAAATAGCTTCAATTTCTACTTACAATATTGCATTTAATGCTTTCAACCTTTTAAAACATTTGCAGCCATTTGTAGATAAATCCTTAATTCTTATGACTTGCAAATAAGATTACGGTCATATTGTTGTCAATTATTTTTTCCTTCAAATTATTTTTGAAACCATTTTAATTCATTTATACATAATTTTAATATTATGGGAGCTGTTTAATACCTGGGAGCTGTTTGTATTACATTGGCACAGCAGTGACTTTAACAGTGAAATCTGCATTAGAATTTCCACTCTAGCACCCTTATTTCAGTGACCTACAATTTTCAGAAACACTTATTTTTTGACTGAAATTTCCTATACTCAATCCCTTTCTGAAGGTGAATTTTTTTGGTAAGATTAACAGAAATGGTTTAGCCATTTTTGACTTGTGAAAAAAGTCCACACACTTTAAATATTATTATTCCAGCTTTTCTTTGGGATCAGCTTTAGCTCTGAAATGGTTCAAGATGAAAGTTGAAATTTGGTAGAGAAACCTCCCTCATTGAGAAGAAGTACCTTGGAGTGTTCCTGTGAAAATTAGTTTTGATTTGAATGAGTTTTAAGCCTTTGAAAATCACACTTCGCACATATGCACTACAGTGGCTACGATTTTTGAGTACTTTTTAGTATCGTTTGGAATAAAGGTAGGCTGCGGTGCAAGTGTTCATATGGCTTTCCTAGCTGTGTAGTGAAAGATTTAGCGATTGTGCGTCGTGAATGAGGCAGTGTACATAGCATGCAAGGAATAAAGGAATAAGGGCTGTTGTGGACCCCTTACTTTATTCATGATGAACTTGTGGTTGGTCAGCTGAAAACTACTGCACCTCCCCTCCCCAAGGGCAGGGTACAGGATGCTGTGTTGCTCCCCTATCCCACAGCAACTATTCCAACCTGTGTGCTGGAATAGTAGTCACAGCCTCTGCACACAGACTGTATTGGGTACTAGGGCCACTGGATCAAACACAGACCCATAGCTACCATCCTGTGTCACCTGCATAACACCTTTGGTGCACACACAGCATGGGCCTTCTGTACCAGTTGGTGCCCAGCTCCTTTCTGTGGTGCCCAAAGACTGCATGGGCACCTGTGCATGGCCATTCAGTGGGCAGATCTCCTGCGTAGCGTAGGAGTGGGGCTTATGTGTTCCAAAGAGCCTTTCGCCACCACTCCACAAAGCAGTCAATTTTGATTTAATTGAAAATACTGTCTGAGGGGCAGTAACAGCATCCTCTGGTGGACCATTTCTGCTACATGGGATAGGGTATTCTGGTGGTCTCTTGCCACATAGTTCCATATTGTGGAATTTGATTTTTCTTTCCAAAAAACACTACAAAATTCCATCAAATATAATGTCAAGAACATGTTATGATTGCATGGTTAAGCACAAAAATGTCAGGAAATTACAAAATTAAGACCATACATTCAGCCTTAACTCTGTCCCCCGTGTGTATGCATTACAATATAGCCTTTAATTTACATAGTGACATACTATTTCTCAAAATATACTCCCCCCACAAAATGTAACACACACATACCTGGCATCTCCTATTACTTTGTACATACTAGCCAACAAGAATAATCAATATGAAAAGTACACCATAAGCTACACTTACACAGAGCATTACACATTAATATAACAACATCAAAGAGTAATAGTGAGAAACTGCTGTCATTTATAGTCCAAGTAAGTTTGGTGCTAAGTCCCTGATTCTGCAAACACTTATCCATGGGCTTAACATACATATGAGCCGTTTCACAGCAGTCAATGGGATTACTCACATGGAAGAAGTTAAAAACACCCACAAGTGTTTGCAGGATCAAGGTCTAAGTTACTTTTATTATTTGCTGCATCATCTCCTGAACTACCCCTAAGGAAAGCTGTATTGATGGCTGAAAAGCAAATGTATTCTGATGAATTCTGACAAAAAATTTTTGAAAGCACTGAACTAAGAGTAGTATTCATATAAACATTTTAAATTAAAAAAGATATTCAGGAAGATTACAGTGATGAAATTAATGTAAGTATAAATAATGAAAAAATGCTACACATGCACTTAAGGTTGCAGAAAAATAATATATTATACATTGTTGTTATAGAAATAGTATGTAATGATCATGTAATAAACTGTATTATAATGCATATCCATGAGGAGAAAGGGTACATAATTTTGTCATTTTCTAACTTTTGAATGCTTAACTGTGCAATATTAATCTTTTCTCAGTGTCTTTTTTGATAAAATATACTTTGTACCTCCACATGCTCTGAACACCCCTTCTCTACCGCCACACTCATATCCACTAACTATAGAACATATTTCACCCTATCTTGTATGTTATTCATGAAAGAAAGGGAGAAGCTACCAAAGCATTTTTCCATCTCTAAAGACTTTAAGGAGGTCCCCCTTTATTATGTGGGAGGCATCCCACAAAAGTGTCTCTAGAAAACATTATTGAAAAACCAAGAGTTTTCCTTATCAGTGCACTCTGGCAAGGGGCATGGAATTTTGCAGCTGCACCCTTTAACAGTGGTTCTGTAGTTTGTGACGTGTCTGATCAATTGGCCAGAGGAGGAGCAGCAGCAGAATGGAAGGAACAGCCCAATTCGTCAGATTTATGGAAATGTAGAGCTGGAAAGCAGAAAGTGTGAATCACAGGATTTGCTGTGTCACAAAATCATATAGAATCCCGCGTGCCTTATGACAAACCCATGCAACTTGGCAGGTCAGAATGCAGACCTGAAAGGATTACACTTCTAACACTGAGTAAATGTCAGGGGTGAAAGTAAGGCGGTATGGGCTGGTACGGCATACCGGTAAAAAGTAGCCACCAGTACCGGCTGCGGCAGCGCTTTAACGTCACTACCCCTTTTAACGTTGCTACCCCTTTTGTGCCCCCCATTGGCGGCCCTTTTGGACCCTGCTTAAAGTGCTGCCGCGGCAGCGCTTTAATGTCGTTGCCCCTTTTGCCCCCCACCCCGGCCGCCAACGGGGGGCAAAAGTAGCTGCCCAAGGGCCGCGATCTAAAAGGGCCTGGGGCACTGGCTGCTGCTGCTGTGCGACTGGAGCCCCACGCCCTTTAAATTGCCGCTGGAGCCCCAGGTGGCGCGAGCCAGGCAGCGCAGATGGGCTGGCTGGGGGACGCTGACCCCAGCCCCGCCCCTTCCGCCCAAGCCCCCGCCCCTTCTGGGGGGGAGAGGAGGAAGAGGAGGGCAGAGCCAGCCCCGTACCGATAAGAGCTCAATTTTATTTTTACCCCTGGTAAATGTAATCACACCCCACACACAGATTTCAATGATAAAAGAAATTAAACAGGTATGTTATATAGCAAAAAACCCATTAAAAAGTTAATAATCCCCCTTTATTCAGTATGTAATTTAATAGCAAGTTAGATGTACATTAAATAAAAACAAAAAAAAAAGCACAGAAAGCATCCAAGTTGTTACAGGACCTCATGTGACTGTTACCTTTAAACTCTTTCCAGCTAGAAGTAGAATATGACAGGCCAGTTGACAAGCCTGACGAAGCCCTTGAATCTGATCTTCATTCTTAATTTCTATGTAGTCTCCCCAGTCTGGTACAATGCCTGTCGTCACATAGTCTGGCTTCTTTATGTGCTTGGAGAAGAAGGATTGAAAATGAAGATCAGAAAACTGAGCATGACAATGGGATCATTTTCTCAGAAAGTGCCTCCTGCTTCATGGCAGTTTGCCCTTTCTGTCATAGTATTGACCTTCCTAAGCCATCAGGGCAAGCCCTCAAGGCTGCCTCAGTATTTCTTCCAATGCCCTTTTGAACTTAACATTGCCTGTTACTATTGACTTAAATAGTGCATTAACCGTACAGTACTGAAATACAAGATATTGCAGAAGTCTTTCAGTCCAAATAGTTGTGAGCTTTAAAACTATCAGAGGAAGACTTAAAAACTCATTATTTTATTTTTAAACAAAGGTAAATTTTATATAGAAGTCCATTACACACACTCATACTGAACAGATATATGTACAGTAGTACAGGAAAGTCCTGAGCTTCTTACTCAGTTTCTTACTCAGACAAAATTCCCATTAACTTCAATGGGAGTTTTGTCTGATTAAGAATCTCAGTATTTCTAGCTGTCAACCTCATTCATGTATGAAGTGTAGTTGTAGCCATGTCAGACATAGGATATGAGAGAGACAAGGTGAATTTGGATATGGGTGTATAGTATTATAAAAAGAAAAATGTATGCGCAGCATAATAGATATGAATGAGACGGGTAGATATGAATGAGAGACAAGGTGGGTGAGGTAATATCTTTTATTCAACCAACTTCCGTTCTCTCTCTCACCAACAGAAGTTGGTCTAATAAAGGATATTACCTCACCCACCTAGTCTTTTAATCTCATTCATATCTATTATGTTGCACACATATTTTTCTTTTTAACAGATTTAAATTTTTTTATTAAAGCTAGTGTTAATAAAAATATATAATACACAGGTTAGGAAAAGAGTGTCTGGTCATCTGTTTCATCTTAGATTATCCACAAATACCAAGTTTGTTTTAAAAATCATAAGATTCATATAGTACATAATCAGCAATAACCCAACTGTACAACCATGTCCTAATTCATTGTCTTTCAAGGAAAACTATAATAAATATATTTTTATTTCATGGCCTCATGCATGTAAAATTCTATTTCTATTAAAAAAAACATTATAATTCTAAGACAAATATATAGTAACAACAAAAATAATATCTTACACATATATACAAGCACATTTAATCCTCCTAAGGATTCCAGAATATTTACAAGCTATACATAATTATCACTTCACCCATCACAAAGGGCCTGTCAAGTCATTGCAAGAGTTTTACAATTGATTTCAGTGGAAACAGGATCAAGCCCATAATGCACACAGGATTAAATGGACATAGGACCCAGGCTGTAGGGTAGTTACACAGCAGCTGTTTAAACAGCACACAGCAAGACTACACAACATTTTAGTGTAGGAAGTGAAGAAGAATGGCGTATCCAATTAACTCTAAGGGGGACTTTAAGTAGGTAGACTACAGTTACCCCAACTGGTGTTTGGCCGCCCCAATGCTTACAGAAAGTGTCATAGGATCTTTAATGATCCCAAGCCATCAGGATTTTAGGTTTACATCTCATTCAAACACACAGCACCCCCAGCAGCATAGAACCTGTTCACACCATACTAGGACATTAATTTATTTCTGAATCGGAGGGAAAAATCCCACCTCCTAAATTACCAGCTCCATGCCCTGCAGCACTCTGAGTTTTCCCTTGGAGAACACTCATCCAATAACTGCCTAGACCAGACACTGTTTAGCGTGTGAGATATGACGAGATAGCAGCTCAAGATGGTATAGCTGTAGACATTTATGTCTACCTTTTCTCACCATTTCTCCTTTCCTAAAAAAAATCTGTAAAATTAATAAGCCATTTTGAATATAAAGATTATTTCTGGGATATTCTGTAGAAAAAATGTCCTTCCCCCCAATTATATATATTCCTGTAATAAGTTTCCCTCGTTATTTAGATATTTCCTAAATTATTCATATATCCTAGTTAAATTGTAATTCTGTAGGCAGATGAAAAATGAACAGATTATTAGACATGAGCATTGTTACCTGTGAAGATTAGTTTTCAACATGACAGTTTATTTTTTTGTATTCATCCTGAAAGAAATATCTAAAGATACAAAATGTTTGAAAGTGCTACAACAATTTTTCTAATCTTTGAAAATATATAGGGTCTTGATCCTATATTCATTGTGTATCCAAAGCTTCTATAATGTTTTAGGCTTAAGAACTCTATAATAAGCATCCTCAATTTATTCCCTCCATATCATTCTTTTTTACTATCACCATAGGATAATGTAAATATTTTATATTTTGTATTAGAAGTCTACTTTCTAGTAAAAGAAATAAAAAACTACTTATACACATCACTATAAAATACTATCCAAAATTATTTTCATTAAATAAAGGGTCAGAAACAGCCAGAGTTCATACTGCAATTAAAGCAGAACCAGGGAAAGCGCAATAGCACACCTGTTAGAACAGCTCTAAATAAAGTCATAATGGATTCAAAAGCAGACAAAAATGTATTTTCCAAAAAACAACATTTAGTCAATAACAGCAAAGGTTAGTTCATAAGTTACATAGCAGGGCAGCTGGCTGACATTTTGATGTATGCTTTCATCTAAGCCTGAAATCACCAAAACTGCAGGAGGATGTAAATGTTTGAGGCTTAATGTGTTAGAAATTTACATTGAAAGGGCAACATTTTGCCCTCAGATGAGCATGTGCATCTCATGTTGACTTCAGCTAGAACTATCTGCTTGTATCAGAGGTGCTGCTAACCCACTGCAGGCCCTAAGCAGGAATATTTTTCCTCCCCCCTTATCTCCTTCACCCACTCCCTAAAAATACTAATTGCATTATTTTCACAAACCAAAAAATACACCAACACAGCACATACTAATACACTGGTTAAAAACTCCATATTAAATTAAAGGCATGGCATTTTGGGGGTAAAACTAAATCAGGGCCCCCCTGAGCTGCCTGGCAGCTAGGCAATTGTTTTGTATGCCTAAAGCTGCCACTGCCCATAGCCAAAGGGAGAATTTGAATCTAAAAGTGTTAAATGTTATAAGGTGATCAGTTACAGTAACAAACATAATATATGAAGAACTGCCAGTTTTAAACTCCCTAATGGCGTATTTACATCACTCTGTTTAGCATGGCAGGGAGCTGAAAACTTCTCACACCACTGTTCCTATTTCAAATCCCAAATCAACAAGACCATGATTCAAACTCCCAGCTGTCATAGGATGAATGTACTTGATCACTCGTGCAGTCAAGCTTTATATTGACTGGAAAAAGGATCAGATAATAGAAATTACAGTACCTTAGGAACTGGGTGAGCTAAAGAAACTATAGCTGGACGAACTATACTGTAAGCAGTATTTCTTTGTCTCTGGAAAAAGAAATATCTTCTTTGTTGACTGCTTGACTGCTTGTGTAAGCAGATATGATTGACCAGTGAAGAGAAAACTCCACAGCAGTGAGTCACACACCCTGTGAATAGAAATGTTTTTTTAAAATGGTTCAAGAAGTCTTTTTCTAACTACCAAATTACTAAGTGGTGACTATGCCAAAGAAAAAACCCTAGATAAAAAAGATAAGTAGATTGTATACAATAGCAAGCTCAGTTCACTAAGTTAATTATGATTTTGCTAACATATTTATTACTTATCTGTAGTTTTATATAAATCTTGCATAATGAAAAAAAGTGTGTTAACATTTAGAAGCACTGAGAACAAAACCACATATCAAAGCCTTATCTAGCAAAATACTAGATCTATTTTGGTGCGATGTATGAGAAAGTTGTGTAAATCCCCAGAGCATTAAGAGTAGAATTGACCCTATAATTGGGCCCTGTTCTCAATGACTTGAATTACTAGTCTGGACAGGCCAACGCTTGGGGCAACAGTAAAACAAGGGACAGTATCTAGAAGTCAGGGGAGAGAAAAGGATGTAGAGATGATAGTACATACAATTTTGTGTTTTGGTTTGGATTGTGTCTGCATCAGAGTTAAACAACAGGCCGGTTCAGTGTACTTTACCATTAAACATTCAATAACTCATACAAGAATGTTTGGAAGCACTATGGAGTAAATTTCACATAGTAAATTAATTGATCTTGAAAGGGTCATATATACACGAATACACTAGCAACACTGATGTGGCAGAGAACCAACACGGACAATGACTTCACAATAAATGGGCAGTATTTTTTGTTTTGTTTTCTAAACCTGAGCTAACTATTCCCGTTAGATTCAGAGAAATTAGTGATGGAAAATCTCTTGAATCATCTAGTTCAACTCCTTGTCAATGCACCGTTTTCCCCTACTGCACATTTCCTATTGTCTTGTATAATCTAGTTTTAAATGTCCAAATTAAAATTATTTTTTCTTAGAAAATACCCATTTCTTCCATATCAGGGATGCATGCAATTTTGTTCTACCTCCCCTCCAAATGCACTTATTGTGGCCAGTGCATGGAAATTTCAGTCTACATTTATGTTTGGCTTCTTAGATAGCCTTTTTACAGTGTTCCATGGTATATGTGAAGTACAGGACTAGTAGGACACTCTTTCAGGAGCCCAAAAGTATAGAACACATGGAATTATTGAATAAGCTCTGCCACAGAAGGGCTCTTAATGACAAGTGACAAGGTTAATGAATATTGTTCATATCTTTATAGCACCCTGAAGGGGTGCAGAGGCCCCATTCATTACTAACAGGCTTCTACTTCCTGTTTAGATCTCCCACAGGGGTACAGGGTGAAGTAATGAAGTAGTGTTGCGGGCTGAAGGTTCAAATCAGGCTCTCAGAGGAAAGCCAGGGAATTCTGTAAAAGTTGTTCCACAATAGTTAGAGCATAGAGGGGCCTCTGAGAAGGCAGATCTTCACCGTTTTTAGATGGCTGGATTGTATCCTGAGCTGGGTTCATTCTGTTTGCTTTTTTGTTTATGTAAAATGCTTTTAGTTTTTTAGGTTTTTTTTATCAGCTGTGGACCTTGGATTCCAAGAATGGTACCTAAGAGAGAAAAACCTGCTGGCTTTTTTTTTTTTTTTTTTTACTTGCTGGACCATTTAACCCAGCCTATCAGTTGACACGCAGAGTTCATCCCCAAAGAGCCAAACGCACAACTCACTGGCCCAACTTGCATCAGTTTCCAGTGGCACTAAGTGCAGAGTCTGCAGAAGCAGCAGCATTTAGGTCATCAGAAGTAGCAGCAATGAATCTACTATGGGTGATCAGTGTGATCAGACCACAATAAGACAGTTCTTCTACACAGCGTAATGAAGGTATCTTGCTCCTAGCACAAATAAAGGCTCTTTCAGTGCAGTTTTATACAAGCATCATAATTTTCCAATACATTTAAAATCCACCCTCATTGATGTGGTCAGCTAGAGTCCACCCAGATATCAGGATGTAAATGTGCATTTCAGATGCTCTCCTTCATGAATGGCATGCTGCCAATGCACCTGTCCTGCCACATAAAAGTTTAATTGGGGAAAAAAGATGCAAGTGCACTTCTCAATTATTTGACAATAGAACTCTAAACGTTACAAATGCATGCTCTGAAATACATCAAATCAATTTATATTCACAGGTGCACTCCTATCAACAACCCCAAAATCAAAGGGATACCTCTTTATTTAGAGTGAAATTTTTACCTCTGACCCATAAAAGACATACTATAGGTGTTGTCACAAGATAACAGGATAATAAGGTACTTTACTGTGTTGTTATTCCACTAACTATTCATTACAAACCAGAATTTTTTTTTACTTGCACTGGTGAAATGCATAAACCAAATGAATGCCATTAGAATATTACAAGAGCTCTAAAATAAATTGGTAAGAAATACAAAGATAGGACAATGAAACCTTTATTTAAAGGAGTAAGTGTAATATTGAAATATTTTCTTCAAAGATTTCTTTAAAAAAAATAGAATGGCATTACAAAAATAATGCACAGTATTTGTTTAGGGGAGAAAATATCTAGTTACTGTCACCATGCTTCCTTTACAAAGAATGCATTTTTAATGTCTCTACAACTACTCTTAATTTTTAAGCTTCCCTATTCACAGCTAATTTGATACACCAACATCATCAATCACTAGACACAAGAACAACTGGCTGTGTTCCATAACTCTTGTTCACAGACTCCCAGAGCCGCTGACACACATGGAGGCTGCTGTCTGTCAGGAGTCCTGTTTACTTCTATTATTCTACAGTTCACAGTGCATTTTCTTTGTTAAGCTGTTTTGGGACATAAGTGTGTATATTAATTCTTAAAATATATAATTTTATAAATGTAGAGTTTATGATGTTTCCAGTGGGAATTATAAACATCTGGGAGATCTCAGAGTGAGAAAGTAGTAGCCTTGCAACATACAGATCATCATAGCAAGGGTGTAATGTTGACTATTTACAGGGTTTCTTTTCCCCCTAACACTAAATCTGTGTTATTTGCCATGAATAACAGAATATTTACTATCAGCTGCAATAAGGAGACTTATTACCAGCACATAGTTTGTGCTGAGCACAGAAAATTATAGACAACTGCTTCTTTGACTTCATGGTGAATCACACTGTGCAGCTTGTATGTATGTATGTCTTTGGAAGCTGCTGGATCCCCCAGCATATCTTCCATGCTTTAATTTGTATTAATAATATAAATATGCACTGTGAGTTATTGCAATTTACCATATGAAATTATCTTTTATGGAAACTACATTTGATTTTAACTGATTCAGCCAGAAAGGTTGAATACAGAAATCAAGTATGATGATGGGAGGGAAGCATTTTAAGTGACTAATTTTGCAGCACAATGTGCCCCATATTTATTAGCCTTTTACTCCAGGTCTATTTTAATTGTTATCTGTTCATGCATGCTATACTATATAATGAAATGCTCCCATCTCACCCACTGAGTAGTGCGGTTTTTTATATGTACCTCTATTAATGACCCTTAATTAAGTTGATTTTAGTAATTTAAATGTAATTTTTCTTCTGGGCAACAAGTATTTTTAAGGGAGAGGTCGGGAATGAACTGTCAAATGACTGCTTTTAAAATGTTCCTTATTTAATAGTAGAAAGAATAAATGCTGTATGTTTCAATGACTGTGGCCTACCAACACCAAAACCATAAGTCTACATTATTCAACAGATTTGAGTGCCAATACTCTCACATCATCAAGTTTTTTAATACTTGTTTAGCCCAAGATTTCAAATGTACCAATTAAGAAGCAGAAAAATTACTACAGCATAAGCTTCAGTCTGGTTCTACTGTACAACTAAAACGTACCTTTAAAAAGACAGACACTATAAAACACACACACACATATATATATATATATAAGAATCTTTTCAACTATTATAATTATCATTAGACTACAGAAGTTTACCAGCAAAAATATTTATGGGATATCAGAATTAACATCCAATTGATTTAACAAATATAGGCAATTAATTCTTGGAGAAGTGAGTCTTGCATAACACAAAATAATTAGCAATTACCAACATCAAAACCAATGTTTTGCTAACCTATTTTCAAATATTAGGCATTTTCATCTGAATTCAAAAGGGAGTTTGGTGATTTACATGAAATATACACGAGGTTGGGGGGAGTAAGAAATGAGCATTTTAAATGTTTTATTTGCTCTATTGGATAATTTTAACCTTGGTACATAATTTTGCTGCTTCTGCCAGTTTTGATTTTTAAAAGAAAGGATGAAGTTTGATTTAATAGCATTATAGCTAACAGCACAGGGACTGCAACCAACATAACTAGAGTAAGAGTACACATTTTTTTATTGTTAATTACAAAATGTTTAGATACACATTTTCAATGACCCTATCTAAAATACTGGAGTTGCATTCCAACTTTTTTTTTGGCAGATCTTTAGTGGCACAGATTATTGTAATAAAAATGTATTCATACAACACTGATTTTGTAATGCTTGTGTTACAGAGGTGCACATGTGCTTCAAAAATAAAATGTGAAAGATTAAAGGTTCTTTCCAACGTTATGTAACCTGTACAACAGAACAGCAACTCAAATTTCACAAGCAATAACCTGTGCATTTGCTGAAGAAAAGAACAACACACAAGAATGCCTCAGGCAGAAGTTGAAACTGATTGGGCAAAGTAGAAGAACAAGAGCCCTTGAAACTAAACAAAAGCAAATTCATTCTGTTGACAGATGTTGATTACATCAAAGCAATGAAGGACTTTTTTATTCAACAAATATCTCTGCATTATCTGTACATGAGAGATATAACATGTCTTAATCAACATAATCTAACGTAATAATTTTTAAATTCAGTAAAAGTATATTGTAATGAGGTCTTAACTACAGACTTCTGTAAACAACAGTGTATTCACATGGTCACGGCTCCATACCCGTGCTGGTAACGCCATCATCAGTTCCTTACTGCCAGGGGTTAACTGCTCTGGCAGCCAAATAAAATACAGAGAGAGACGTATAATTATGGAGACAGTCAAAGGGCAGGCTCTATTTTGAAATCTATTTGCACAGACAAGGTCTTCCAATTTGGCTTACAGGAAACTAGCTGGTAAAGGGAGTCTCCTTTTCTCCAGATGCTTACCACACTTTTTCCCCACATCAGGAAATCATGGATATGGACACCATACACCACTGTTTCCTGGATTACAGGCCTATGTGTCATTACAGGAAGAAGACCAAATCCATAAAACAAGCTTGTGAGAAATATTTTCCTCTAGTTGACAATATCAGGAAAAAACAAAGCATAAAAAGACTACCGAAAATGTTAATCTAGCAGCAGTTCTACACATGATTTAGCCAGAGCTGACCATAAGGTGTTGACAAGGAAAAAATAAAAATGCATGATAAGCATGTCTGTGTTTTAAATAAAATGCCTGGGGGAAACATAACATTCATCAGCATAGATATGCCTTTGGTTACAATTAACAATATATTAGTATAAATATCTACAATTATGTGCTTCTGACTATGCAAATTATTGGCAAAACCCCCAAAGTTCTTAAATACATACCACTAAAACAGAATTTATTTTTATTTAATTATTGAAATGAAATAGAAAAATATGACAGAAGTTGGTTATTAGATACTGTAACTAGCAGTCTTCCTGTCCTCCTTACTCAGACCCAATGAAGTTGTCCTGTTTCCATCAAAATCAATAGCAAAACTCTCACTGACTCCAATGGTGCAGGATCAAGCCCCAATCCTGGAATCACTGGGATTCCTCAAAGGCATGAGGCAAGTTGGATATTGTCTTTAGGGCCCAATACTACTCCCCACAAATTCAAAGTTTTGCCAGTGACTTCATTGGGAGCAGGAGTAGGCCTTCTTTGACAATATTTGAATTTGTAAAGAATTATATTAAAATTCACTTAGCATTTTCACAAGTATTGACACTGCTTATTATTTCTTTATACATCTTCCATATTCATATTAAGATAGTTCAATACTATCTTTTCTGAGATAATACAGTTCTTATAATTCTTCACTGAGCCCAAACCTAAAGCCAATAGAATAGATATCTTAGAAGTAGGTAAACTGGGAAATTATGAAGAATCAGAACCTCTTCCATGTACAGGAAGGATGACAGCCCGAGGGTACTCCAGCCCAATAATAACAACATTCAAGTACTAGCACCCAGGTCATGACAAGCCATGACCCTTCCCCATTGCTCTTTCAGGAAGTTGGCTCTGTGCCACACTTTATCAATAGCAATTAATAGTGTGTAACGAGTAAAGAGAAAGAGAAAAACTTCTAATTGTACATGTTAAAAACCAATAACCATACAACAAAAATCCCCAGATCTTCAACTGGTGATGATTCCCTGAGCAGCTGTACCAAAAAAGGTCACACCAAAAAGCCAGTAAGATAAGTTAAATTTACTGCTTCACTGATAAAATTCTGCTATAGTCAGAGCATACTGCCACTACATACTAGGGTTTAGGAAATACAAAACCAATAACTGAGTATAACTATGTCTGAGTATTACAACCCCGGCTCACTCATTCATTCATACCCCAAAGGAATTTCATTGTCCATTAAAGTGTGACTAGATTCCATATGCTTCTATTATTAAAAGCAGGATTCTTAACATTTCTGCAACACACAGACAGGCAGCTTCTTTGACAAAGAAATATTTTATCTTCCCTGTTGGGATAACTGGGTTTATTAAGACTGTGCATTCTAGTGAGGTTCTAAGAAAACAACAGAAGTAATCTTACATCTGAATTTTTCTGTCTCCAACATAACAACATAAACAGAAAGCAAAAGGCAAGTGTTCTTTACAGCAGTAACAGCAGCAAAATGAAACAAGTCAGATCCAAAAGCCTGGACAAAGCAATATTAAGAGTTTCACACACAGTTAATTCCAAGGAAATATAGGCCCCGAATCAGCACATGACATCTGGCAAATTTCAACTTTTCTGACTAACAAATGAACCATTCCCATTAACTTACTACATTCCTGTTAAGATGAAGAAAATAAATGAATTCATCTTAAAATGCACAAATTAGAACCAGAAACATATTTGCTCAGGCTTACACATTGAAATACACCTTAAGAATGATTTCTAAGAATTTTATAAATAGTTTAGTCCATCTTGAAAGAATAGTTGATATATTAACTACTTTGATTTTCTCAAGGAACTGATCATTGTTTGGATTAAGTATTTAACTTTAAATAAAACAAAATACCAAACCCAGTTCTGATTAAAATAATAAATGATTAAAAAAACACACACACACCCAGCACATACACTATATAGAATCTCATTGTTAATATGCACACAGCCACAGCTATAACATTTATTGAATCCTACTGTTATAAAATAATTTCAGATAGTTTATGGAACACAACTGTTTTTCAAATAACACGTTTCTGACCTGTATACTGTAACACTATTCTGATATACTATTAAATATTACAGTACTAAAAAAAATAAATCTTCCTGTAAACTCCTTGTTTCCCATTGAACTGCACAAACCTATATCCGTATCCTTACAAAAATGCTTTACACATCATTTCTTTCATTATACAAAACCATGAGAAAGATTGATAAAATAAGAGCATTAGTTTGCATAGAAATTTTGTGGACTATCATGATAATTATCTGAATATTCTCTATGTAGTCTCTCTAAACTGCAGCAGTGAGAGTTTGTAGTTGGTAATCTTTCCCCCAAATAAAAATACCACCCACTACAGTAATGTGTCATCATACTAATGTAGTTCCACATTTCTGCAGTTGAATCTCTGAGGAGTTAAAACAAAAGGATTCTTGAATCATAAACCAGTGTTATCTCAACAATGAAGATAAGTATAAATTATGTTAGCAATTTCTTCTGATAGAAATCTTTCCATAAAATACTTATAATTTTACACTTGTTTGGAAATAATGACATCTAACCACAGGTGTTTCCTGCTCTATGTCAAGTTTCATTAATTATCTGTATTATCATGTTTTATAAGCAGTGGCTGCAAGCATCTAAAAACACGATTTATATATTATAGGGGATAGTCCCTCATTGAGAGACTTTACAAATGTAAGTTACATGCATTCATCCCTCAGCACATCTATGATGGAGAATAGACTTTAGGGTATCTGTCTTTCCACTACCAAAACTAATATTAATGTCACCAGCTTATAAACTATAAGTCTGATTCTGCACTCCTTACTCAGGCAAAGCTTCCACTAAAGTCAATGAGAGTTCTGCCTGAGTAAATATTGCAAGGTTGGGCCATTACACTCTATAACCTATTCTTCCAAATATATGAGCAAATGTAATATTGTGCAGTATTACGAAGTTATGTTGGTGAGGGTTGGGAGGCAAGCTCTTATTTTGTTATGGGAAGATAAGCTGTAACAAAGATGTCCCAATCAAGGTCACTATAGCTAAAACTTGGTAGCTTTATCACAGTATTTATTTTTATGCTAACTATTAATTAACTGCACTATTATATTACTGCATAACTAGGACATTTATTCATAAATGTGACATTTGATTCACTGAGCGAACCTGAATGACAGGATTATAGATCCTGTTTAGAAGAGTGTAATAAATATTTTGTTTGTTGTTGTTTTAAATAGAAGATTTCACCTTACCTTCTTGCTTAAAATATACAAAGATCTCCTTAGCATAAAAGTGCCTGTTTATCAAACAGTGATACAGGAAGAAGTTGTTTACATTTTCAGCATAACCAACATACATCATTTATGACAAAAAAAACCCAAGCACTCCATAAGAAATGCTCAATCACTGTCAATCAGACACATTAAAATATACATAAACCAAAGCATACAGTGTGAACTGTATTAGATTCAAACTGAACACAGAATTACTAATATAACAAACAAAAAACAAATAATTATAAGTGACTCATAGACCTATTTGCACATCTCACAAAACTGTTGAAAAGGTGGGTAACCATAGAAACCTTTTGACAGCCTAAATTAAATATTTTTAATTTTGTATTTATTTTAAAATGCTGGAAATGATGTCCCTATCTAATGACATTAATATTTTTTCAAAAGCCCCAACTTACCTTTGTTTCCTAAAGTGCTCAAAATGACTTTCCAACTCAATTACTAATAATTTGCCATTTAAATTTGATTTTATTCAAGTAAAGAAACAATTTAGTATCATTGTGCTATAAAGCACATCAATATATTTTTAGTCCTGCAAATTAATATTTCTAACTTCCTTCTTTAATGTTTGAAAGTAAATAATAAAATGATACAAAACAAATACTAATTTTAGTGCTTTATTACAAAAAGTGTTTTGACATATAGACTTTTTTAAACTGCACACTTGCAAAAAAAAAAAAAAAAGACTACACAAATTAACTGTTATTGCTGAACTGCTAATAGCCTTTTCAATTTATAGTTCTTTCTCACTGACAATTACAATTTGCATGGCTTAATATTTAATACTATGATTAGTACTAATGTCCTATATTTTACTTCATAATCTAAATGAGTAAAATATTATTTTGTAGTTCACTGGTTCCTATACTTAAGATGTAATGTTCAGTGTATATTTTATTATGCAGATGAGCAATGGATGTTGTCTGACATGATTTAAATGGGTCAACAGTATTTTCCTATTCACATTAATCATTCAGACAGCTAGAAGAAAAATGCTTTGAAAACTAAACTAGAAAATCTGTTTTACCACTAATACCTACCACTAGTTGGTTTACCAACAGTACAGATGTGCTGCGTGAGACCAGGGCTGCAGAAATCAGACAGAGGTCTGACACTGCTGTTCTTGCTCAGGAAAAACTGCCATTGAAGTTAATGGGACAAATTCACTCTTGGCATAAGTGCATTCAACTCCACTGAGTTCAAAGGAGTTGTGCCCATTTGTGTCAGAAGTGAATTTGGCACAAAAGATGTTTTACGTGAATACAGATTGCAGAAAAACTCCCATTGAAGTAAATGGGAGCAGGATCAGGCCATTTATTAGCAATTGTTCCCAGAGTGCATGAAGACCACAGGCTCTATTCTCAAACTATGTAACCATCATCTAAGGCCAATTTTGATATATGGCAAATTGCAAGGAAAATTGTAATTTATAAATAATGTAGTATTGCTGTGCAAAGGAAAGATTTTCCACTAAGTGCTAGGGGAAGTGCATAAGTACAAAACAAGGTGGAAAATGATGGGGAAAGGAGGATTAGGTACGAAACACTAGTTTCAGCCATTCAGTGAATGAAGAATTTACAACATTTAAAAAACCGGAGAGAACAAGCCAGTTTCCCCGGCACGCAAACAGCATTACATGACGGGAAGTGCACACAGAGCCAGAGACAACATATTTGGTCTCATCACTGTGTAACAGCATTGTGTGAAAATCCTGCTGTTAAAAGGAGATGATCCTGCTGATGTAAAATGGGTTTTACTGACACTCTGTTGCAGCTGGCTCTTTATCCCACCTGGATATAAAGGAAAGGGGAGACCAAGATCTAGTGTGTGGGCTGAGTAGTCCTTGTTGAGGAACCCTAGAAGCAACCACACATGGGGAGAAGGCTTGGGCTGCATTATATATTTTTTCAAATTCCTTGGGTGAATAAAGCCAAACCCTAAGATGGAGATAAATTTTGAGTCATTGAAACTTGTATGGCCTGTGTTTTGAGCAGCCTGGGGGAAGCCATCTACTCATACTAGGGTTATAATTTATACAAGAGTTAAGCTGTTCTTATACATTTTCATTAACAGTAGAGACAAATAATTTTTATTCTTGGGGGTTGCAGGGTGAGACTTGTGTTGGTTTTCATTTTCTGGTCAATATTTTTCGTGCACATTTTATGGCCATGAATCTGATGCTGCGTGGGTCTAACTAGTGGATCACCCCTTTCTAAAGGCAATCAAAGCACAGATGTCCAGGCTGATTTTTTGTAGATCTATTAGTAATCTTTGCTACCACTGACAAGGTGGTGTTGAGTCATCTGTGGACATCAGGTGGGATACATCAAAGTGTTTTGGTTCTTTCCTATCATCTGGTTGGTAACTGTTCATCAACTCAAAGGGCTCTTGCCTTGCTCTTAGGGGTATGTGCTGTGACCTTATCCTGTTCAAACATATATAAGGCAACTGGGGGAGCCTGTTTTGTGCTGCAATGCAATCGATATGCAGGTGACATACAGCTCTACCTTTCCCCCCCCACAAAATGGGGGAGTAATGCAGTCTCTTTGCTTTCCCAATGCCTAATAGATGGTGGGGCTTGAATCAGGGTAAGGGCACATCTACACTACAACCTGAAGTTGACTTCAGTTAAGTGGACATCCAGCGGCTGCAGTAATTAATTCAGTTGTGTCTCCACACCACACTTCTTGTGTCGGTGCAGTGTGTCCTCACTAGCAGCAGTTGCACTGATGCAGAGAGCCAGTGCTTAATTTTTGCCAGGGCTTACCAGGGCTGAGCTCTGGCACCTCCAAACTTGCTGCATCAGTAAGGCCCTTCGTTTTCAGTTTTTATTTTATTTAATTTTTCCCAGGAATTCATCAGTATTTATTACCACAACAACAACAAAAACAGGTGAAAACCAGTGCAAAAAACGATTAATAACTTTTCTAGGTAAATACTGGGGTTTATTTTGGTGGACGGAAAGACGGGGGAAAAAGTATTCCATAGATTAATGCTATGAATTCCGTTCATCGATGTGGCTTGCTACAGAACTCAAAGCACAGTGCCACCTCTAAATTTAAGAAAACAATATATCACTAAACCCCAAATAAAACTTCTCATTTAAATAAACAGTGTACTGTTTTAGACTTAGAACTATTAGCCTATAAATATTTATATTTAATAATTGGGCCACACCATTTGCAGTACATACACTCAACTTCATCCTTTTCTCCTTGTTTTTGTTTTTTCAAAACTTTCGAATACTTCCGTGTGTTCTGACACATATTCTGATACAGATTTTCCTTTTCTTCCCACTTTAGTGTGTCAAATCTTTAAACGGTTATCTGCTAACAGCTTGAAATCACAGTTGCCAACTTTCACGCAGTAAATAAGCACCTTGACTTTCACAATAAGCCAAAAACCAAGCTAATCCCATTTCAAAACAAGGCCAAAACAAGCCAATCCCTAAGAACCCCAACACTCTATGTGACTAGATCCCCCCTGATGTGCAGTCTGGGACTGTGGTGGGCATCTCTTCCCCCCTTGCCAGGAGCCGATCAAAAAAAAGAAGCAACAAGCCAAAAACTAGCCAACAAGCAACTCCCAAGCCAATTAAGCCAAAACCAAGCCCAATTTCTGCGGGTTTTTTTGCGGGTTTGGCATGTCTGCTTGAAATACACCGCTACCTCGATATAATGCGACCTGATATAACACGAATTCGGATATAACGCGGTAAAGCAGTGCTCCTGTGGGGCGGGGCTGCGCACTCCGGTGGATCAAAGCAAGTTCAATATAACGCGGTTTCACCTATAATGCGGTAAGATTTTTTGGCTCCCGAGGACAGCGTTCTATCGAGGTAGAGGTGTATATATGTGGTGGGTATGAGATTCATCAGTACGTTCAGATGCGCATGCACTTCAGAGCTTGCGTGCATGCCTGTTTGTTTATTGCGTGTATCTTCCAGACTAATACATAGCTTTACTTCAACAGGCACATACACATAGACTAATGTATTATCATAATACATCTATCTCATGCAATGTATTGTATTTTTCTAATAAAACAAGTTATTTTTATATATTTGAATAATACAAAAGTAGGGTGAAAATCAGAAAAACTGAATAATACACCTCTACCCCGATATAACATGACCCGAAATAACACGAATTCGAATATAACGCGGTAAAGCAGCGCTCCGGGGGGGCGGGGCTGCGCACTCCAGCAGATCAAAGCAAGTTCGATATAACGCAGTAAGATTTTGTGGCTCCCGAGGACAGTGTTCTATCGGGGTAGAGGTGTACTTCTTGTAAAACCTGGGAATTTTTTTTTGGTAAAAATTGGTTTAAACTGAAAATGAAGGGGCTTTTGCATCAGTTATGAATGTAAAAAAAACTGCTTGAGCCCCAGCACCTCTTTCATTACAAATTAAGCACTGCAGAAAGCGGTGCACCATGGATAGCTATCGCACAGCACAACTTGCCACAGAGGGTTTTGGGAAGGGCTTGGAATGCTTTTTGGTACTAAAACATTCAGGGGGGACTGGAAACATGGCTTCAACATCCCATGACGCAGTTTTCTCCCTTCCTCCCCTGATATTAACTGCAACCCATAATATTTCATGCCTTTTTTCAAAAGGCTGGCATAGCCACGTGTACGCCATATCCTGAGAAGCATGGACCCCACTCAGCTGTGCACTCTAGTTCTGAGCATTACAAACACCACATGCTTTATTCTGCAGTATTTCCAGAGCTGGGAGAGGAGCAGCCACGCAGAATATGACATCGTCCTTCAAGCAGCCCTGCTGGAAGCCACAGAATGAAACAATTCCCAGTTGCTGCTAGCAGTCCCAAAGCAGCCAAACATGGTTGAGCACCGTGTCTGGTCCAGAGAAATAAGCACTCCCTGGTGGAATCGCATCATTATGCAGCTATGCAATTCTGATCAGTGGTTGCAGAACTTTCATATTCACAAGACCACTTTCCAGGAACTGTGTGTGGAGATCTCCCCAGCCCTGCAGCACAGCAACACTAAAATGAGATCTGCTTTGACAGTGGAGAAGCAAGTGGCGATCGCTGTGTGGAAGCTTGCAACGCCAGACTGCTACCAGTCAGTGAGGAATCAATTTGGAGTTGGTAAATCCACTGTGGGGGCTGTTATGATACAAGTATGCAGAGCCATTAATCACCTTTTGCTAAGAAGAGTAGTGACTCTTGGAAATGTGCAGGACATACTGGATGGTTTTGCCATAATAGGGTTCCCTAAGTGCAGTGGGGTGATAGATAGCAGCATGCATATGCCTATCTTGGCACCAGACCACCTTGCCAAAGAGTACATAAACAGAAAGGGATACTTTTCACTGGTGCTGTAAGTGCTGGTGGATTACCAGGGGTGTTTTACTGACATTGATGTGGGATGGACAGGGAAAGTGCATGATGCCTGCATATTTAAGACCACAGGTCTGTTCAAAAAGCTGCAAGTGGGGACTTTCTTTCTGGAATGCAAAATACCACTGGTGATATTGAAATGCCAACATCCTCCCCACCCTATCTCTTGCTCCCATGACTCATGAAGCCATACACCAGCAGCCTGGACAGCAGCAAGGAACAGTTCAACAATAGGCTGAGCAAGTGCAGAATGGTGACTGAACATGCCTTTGGCCATTTAAAGGGTTGCTGGCGCAGTTTGCTTACTAGGTTAGACCTCAGTGAAAGCAATATCCCCATGGTTATAGCTGCCTGCTGTGTGCTCTATAATATCTGTGAGGCCACGGGTGAGAAGTTTCCACAGCAGTGGGGTGTGGAGGCAGATGGGCTGTCTGCTAATTTTGAGCAGCCAGATACCAGCGCAATAAGAAGAGTTCAGCATGGAGCACTGCATCTCAGGGAGGCTTTAAAAACCCAATTTAGTAATGACCACAGTACTGTGCGCTGCTTCTTGAGTTGTGCCTTCCCATACTGTGAACCTTGCTGTCCCTCCTGGGTTTCTGTCTCCAGCAAATCCTTTCCATTGCCTCAGTTTCCCTGTACCTCCCCTTCCTCCCTCCCCTCCCCCCATTGTGTGAAGTAATAAAGATTATTTCATTCCCAGGACCTGCACTTTTATTGCACAAACATATTGAAACTGAAAGATCAGAAAAATAATTTAATCTTGGACAGACAGTGGAATAAAATTGGGAGGAGAAAAACACATCAATGTTGTCTTTAAAAGCACAGTGGCCTTGCCTGTCCAACATCATCATATGTGCGGCTTTTACTCTTAGGACCCTCCCCCAGTGTTGAGTAGAAGGGATATAGCATTTTCCCTCCTCACCTCCTGGAACATTTGGGAGAGGGGGCGGGCAGCGGCGTATTATCACCTAGGCCGACAAGGCCTAGGCCGGCAAATTTGAGCACCCACGGAGAAGCTCCCCTGCTCCAGCTCGCCTCCTCTGCAAGTGCGCCGCCGCGTCCTATTTCTCTCCCCACCCTCCCAGCGCTTGGGCCGCGAAACAGCTGTTTCACGGGGCAGGGAGGTGGGGGGAACACAACGTGCTGGGGGAAGAGGCGGAGCCGGGGTGGGGATTTGGGGAAGGGATCCAATAGGGGCAGGGAGGGGGCGGAACTTTGGGGAAGGGGTTGGAATGGGGGCGGGAAAAGGGTGGAGTCGGGGCGGGGTGGCAATTATTTCAGGGCCTACGGGTGGCAAAATCATTAATCTGCCACTGGAGGCGGGGGAATATGGAGATACAGGAATGCCATTCTGCAGGGGCTGCAGAGGGAGTCTAGCCTCAGGTGTTTCTCCTGAAGGTCCACTAGACGCCTCAACAGAATCCTTGCAGAATCCCCAGCATCTCCTGCTGCACGCCATGCTCACTCTCCTGGACTGATCTCCTGCTCACCATATCCATGTCCAGTTTTTCAGAGAGAGAAATCCACAACGCTCTGCTCAGTGTCTGCTGTTCCAAAGACGTTCATAATCTCATTGAACATGGCATCACACGTTCACTTTCACCTTCTTCTAATCCGAGACAACCTCTCCGCCAGTGTGGAGAAAGAGCTCAAGACCACACTGGCATCAAGACTTGAATCTTGTTCACCTGAAAAGTACTATCAGTGCTGCTGTTAAGCCCAGGAACACACATTGCAATTTTATGCATCAGCCATAAAGTTTCATGTTTATACTAGACACATTAACTTTGGTTGGCCTATGTGCCAGGGTAACTCCTGCAGCGGCAGTTGATCACATGCACTTCAGTTAGGTTGACACACCCATGACCTATTATAGAGCCTCTTTTTTTTTTTTTTTTTTTTTTTTTTTTTTTAATGCTACCAACAACAGGAAGAACTCCAAGAAGTCGATGGTCATGACTAAACCCAAGGCTGCTATTTGGATGGCTACTGTTTTGGCATATTATTTACCCTAAAAATAAACTACCAAGTCAGTGTTGATGGAGGTTTCACGCTGTACCTGCATATCTTTCTGGATCCTGGACTCAATTCATTGTAGTAATGCCTCATTAATTTGAGCAGGAATATATTCCACACTTACTAAGATCCCCTCATTTCTATTGTTTATCATAATAAAATGGTTTGCTTATGGTACACTCCTGGTGGTTGTGGAAAGACAATGGCAAAACACCTGCACTGGGGCAACAATGCTGCATGTGAAGTGGAGTTATCAGAGAACTAGCTATAGCTGGTGTAGAATGACCTTTAGCATCTCTAGGGTGGTGCAGTCCAAGAAAGGAAGCTGGATAATACACCACCACATGCAGTTCAATGTACTGGAGAACTAGAGATGGTTAATGAAAGCACTGCAGTAGTTCACTAGTAGCCATGGTCCAAACCATACAGGCTTTTATAGCTGCAAGACAAAAACCACAGAGGTGTTGCCAGGACTACCAAAGGCCTTCTACCCTGACGATCTGGACAACCCTCTACAGACCCAGGTACAATCCGAAGGGGAGTTAGGAATTGGCCCAGGGACAGCAGACCCTAGTCTGGCTGCAGCACTGCCAGAGGTTAGGTCAGCGTGTTGTGGTCAGGATCCCCTCTGACCCAGTGGCAAATCCCACTGTCACTGTTAGGGCCCTGGACTGGGGTGCAGTGGAGTGGGTGGCCTGCGCCCCCCTTTCACCCCAACCCTGGGGTGGCAGTCTTCCCCTCTCTAGGCCAAGAAGCCAGTGCTTGTCGGCCATCCGCCGAACCCGGTGCTGCTCGGCCCTGAATACAGGCCCGAGCCATAGATCTTTGTTGCCTGCCATGACTAAGGGCCTGGGTGCCTTAACTGTGTTTACTGCTCAGCCTTGAACACAGGCCAGAGCTATAGACTCATTGCCCTGTCCTGACTGGCCTGGCTCCACCCACCAGGGCTCCCCCTCCAGGTCCATGGGAGGCCACTCCGCCTCACTACAGGTGGCAAGTTGTATATTGCTCCGTTACAGAGACAGCGGCCCTTTGTTACCTGAACTGTTCAGGAGAGGGCTGGACAGCGCAGTACAGAATACACATTTTTGGGGGGAAATCCAGGATTGGGGGTGAGTTGGGGGTCACCCTGCATATGGTAACCAAGGCTGCTGGAAGCCAGAGTCTGGCTGGTGTTTACTGACAGGATGCTGGAGTCAGAATTGCAAAACCAGGACTGTGGCTATACACAGACACTCCGGGAGTGACCTGCTTGCCGTCTGTGAGGCGCTTAGGTTGGGAAAGTTGAAGCATTGTAAGGCATCCAAGGCTCCAAGGCAGGGGTGCCACAGTCCCTCACTCATCTGGATTGCACCCTGGAATGTCAGATCTTCCCACATTGTTAAGATCATATGCAAGTCCAATATATAAAATATTTCACACCTTTTTGTTTCAGTAGCGAGGGTTGTGTTATTAAACAACATCAGATGAGCTATAGTTGGCCAGATCTTTTTAGAGAATGGGCTGCATTTATAAGACACGGGGACTGATTATAACTTTTATGAATATCTGTGGTCGGTGAAAAGTTTTTGATTACCCACCAGGAATCAGTGGGAATCACAGCTGTGTTTTGCTGACAGTGTGGAGGGAGACGTGTTGTTTTAGCCCCATCTCCAAACTTGAGTATTGTTTTTGGAATGGGAGACCTTGTGGTATGTACAGAGGTGGGAAATTGAGCATGGGAGCAGGCACAAGTACAAGGGTTGTCCTATCAGAGAACCTAATAGCCCTGGAGGAAGGCTTGACACAAGGGCTGTAGCAGAGGACCACAACTCATGCTACTTGAGTTAGTAGCTTACAGTGATTGGTTCTTTACTTTGCAGTGATCTTAACTGTGACAGCAAGACTAAGAAGTGTTTGGGAAACTTTCTTTAGGCTTTAATAAAGTTGTCCTTTTGTACAGGCTTTAATAAAGTTATGCCCCCAGACCCTGAAACTCAAGCATCTGTCAGTTTTTAATGGTGATATTAGATGCAACAACAATATTACTGAAGTCATTTATTTAAATTGAAAAAGTCAGTTCAATAAAGTCATACATTAAACACCAATGCAATTATCTGAGTAGGATTCATCATGTCCTTGCGCTTACTTAAAGAGCATAAAACAAACTGAATGGAGAGTTACAAAGCATAGCCTAGAGGGTGCTAGTATTCTTGGTCTCTCAACTTTCCACAAATGAAATGAAACAGTAAAACTTCACTAAGTAACAGTAAGTGTTACTCCAAAGATGGTTACTCTTGTACATAGTTCATTTAAAACACATTAAAAACTGGAAATAACTAAGTTTAAACAAACAATTTTGACACTGCTTAATAGACTAGCTAGTAACACAGCCACAGACCGGAATTTTTTGTTTGTGCAAAAATCCAAAGAACCTTAACTCTGCTCAGTAGAGATACTTACTGCCTTCTATTCCACCCACCTCCAGTCCTGAAAGAACTTACACAAGTGCACAACTTTGCTCACAAGTAGTATTAGAGAAGTCAGTGGTACTTCTCACGTGAGTAATTATAAACATGTCTTTACAAGATTGGAGCATTTGTTTTGTTGTTGTTGTTTTTTTAATACTTACATCCTGATCCTGAAAACCCATACTTACAAAAATAAAAGTTTGCAAGATGAGGCTGCTAAGCTGAGGAGTTTACCATTTAAATTGGACAGACCATACAGTGCAAATACATAAAGGTGATCAAGAACCAGAAGGTCCAGTCTCAAAAGTGGTGCAGTGTTGCTTTTGGTTTGAGTTTTGTTGTGTTGTTTTCTTCCTGGGTGGATTACTGTCGGCAGGATATCCAAAAGAACTGCGTCTCAAGGAGGGATCCTAATGAACTGAATGTGGTCATTTGGTGCACTAGAAAAGGAAGACGGTTCCAAGGACAGGATGCATCATGGAAGAAGACACAAAACCAAGCGTGGAAGGAGGATAGAAAGAAGTCTTGGGTGGAGCAAACAGCATGAGGTGGTGGGAGTGAGATAATGCAGAAAGTGACAAGAAGACAGTAATTAGTCATGCTACACCTCCTGGACCCAGAACTGTGCAGGGGAGACTTCCCACATATGCTCTAGGGGCATTAGGATCCAGGTGGTGCTTCTCCCGCACACAACAGCCTTGGGGAAAAGGTGCAAAGAGGAGCCAGCCAGACTCCAGCCAGTAGCAACAAGCAGCCAAAGCAGGGACTTTTTTCACATTTGGACATTCCAGTCAAAACTGTAGAAACTTCTCTGACTTTCTCTGCCCTCTGCGGATTGGCTGCTTCCCCCAATCCTCCCTCTCCATCATCTTCTTGGTTGGCCTTTAAGCACTGCCATAATGATAAACATGGAAGGTGAGGAGAGAGCCAGTGAACAGACATGATGCAAGTGACAAGAGAGGAAGAGGATTTTAGTAGCAGCCTTTCAGACGGACAGAAGGTGAGCTTGCCATTGGGGTGGGAAAGATTACAGCAGTCATGGCAAGAGGTGGACAAGGCTTTTGGCAGAAAGGAAGGAGATGAGACATTTGAGAGATGTTAGAAAGGAAGAAACAAGAGTGTGCAGTGAGGGAGAAAGAAGGGAACTGAATGAAAATAGATCTAACTTTCACAATTCTGAAAAAGAGTTCCTATTGTTCAATTTTAAAAACCATTATGAAGTTCAGATTTTTGCTATAGACAGCAGAGAAGGGAGGTATGGGCTAATTTCCATGTTAAAAACTCCTGGACACAAAATATGAGAGAACGTTTGTAAATGACAACAGAAAACTAGACTTTGATTTCATGTAGTGCCTTTCATACTTGGGGTGTTACAAATTGCTTTAAATATTGTGCAGGCAAACAGCCATTATGCACTTATGAAGAGCTCACACATAATACTACTAGTTAGCATTTTTACAGCGCTTTTCATCTTCAAGTACTTTACAAACAAATCATTAACCTTCACAGCACACTGGTGAGATAGGTAAACATCTCCATTCTGTAAGTGGAGAAACAGACAAAGAGATTAAGTGATTTGTCCATTGCCACATACTATCAGAGCTGGGATCAGAATCCAAGGATTTTCAGCTCCTAGTCCTGTGCTCAGATCACACCTTTCACAGATGTACAGCAGTGGAAAGGAGAACCTGAAAGGAGAAGGGGATGCTGGGCAGGATAACAAGATCTCTTATCATGTCTGAAAAGAAGTAGGGTGGTCCCATAGACACGGCAGTGGAAAAGGACTTGGGAGAGCTGGTTTTTATTTCAAGCTCTGCCCTGATCTACTGTGTGACTGTGGTCATGGTCAATTCATCTTTTTGTGCCTATATTTTCCCTCCCATGCTTTGTCTGCCTTGTTTATATAGAATATAAACTCTTCAAGGCAGGGATTATATGTTCTTATAAGGTTTAGTGTTAGGGGCCCCAATCTAAGATAAGGCCTCCAGGTACTACCATACTACAAATAATAAAGTAACTTCCGCTTAATGTCTCAGACCTCCCGTAATTATCCACAGTTCTGTGATGAGCATGGCTCTACCTTTATCTAGCAGCCACAACAACTCCCCATTATTGTACACCTGCAATGGATTTTTTTTTTAATGGAATTATGGCCTCTTTGTGGTTATCCTGTTTTTTTACTTGAGAAATATTAAGGACATCAAGACTGGTCTACTTGAAGGGGTGGGGAGGCGGGTGTTAAAATATGCTCCAAAATGTTTGTTAGACATTGGAGTTAAATATGTAAAAATAAAAGTTTTAAGCACTGACAATTCTTTCCCCTCCCAACAGCTCAAATTTCAGCCTCTTGCCTCATGTGATACCATAACTTCACAAGTGCTCCAGTCACTGTAGAGTCTTCCAGAATAAACAAAACCCACATTTTTAAAAAGCTTTTTTTGTAAATAAATATATATCAAAGAAGGAAAAATGGGCACAAGCCCAATTTTTTCTCATCACAGATCACCTTTAGCCTGTCAAATGTTATGGTGGTTGCTGTTATGAACACTTATTTCGATATTTCTCAGGCTATCAGAAAAGCTCCTACTTAATTATTACATCTCTACCCCAATATAACGCTGTCCTCGGGAGCCAAAAAATCTTACCGCGTTATAGGTGAAACTGCGTTATATCAAACTTGCTTTGATCCGCCGGAGTGTGCAGCCCCGCCCCCCCCGGAGCACTGCTTTACCGCGTTATATCCGAATTCGTGTTATATTGGGTCGCGTTATATAGAGGTAGAGGTGTATATGTACAAGTGCACAATGAGATAAACAGTTAGTGCAATGAATATGTATGAGAAAAGATAAGGGAGTAAGGGGATTAAAACCTGTTTGGCAGTGCAAACCAGGAACCTCTTGATTTCATCTGGCAGAGGGCTCAAGGAGCACACAGAGTTTCACAGGGATCCTGGATCAGTTATATGCATAATAATTCACTGAAGGATGCCATGTGAGGTCTCTACTGAGAGCCAGTAACATCCTGGTCATTATAACCATTCCAAAATGTATGCAAAGATAGTATTTAAGGAGTTATGTACCTATATTTCAAATTGTGTTATTAAGGTCTTTGAGTTGAAGCAGGTCACCAGGAGACATACATGTTCCTTTCAGGCAGGCAGGGTCTGCATATCTATCTGTGGGCTATATGCAAACTGAGTATTGTATACTTTGCAATGGATGCCTATCTGCATATTAATCCACCAGCTAATCAAGATTCTGAAATTAACAAGAGATGATAAAATCTACAGGAAGGAACACACAGCAGGAGGGTGTCCGGTTTATTGACAAAGCTCAAAGGACTGTTTTGATATATCTGGGGTTGCAAAGGACCACCCTGGTATCTTTTACCTAGGAAGTAAGCAGACAGTGGGCTTGCTTCATGAACAGAACATCCCAGCCAAACCTGGCTATAATAAGCTGGAAGGATTTGGGGTGAGCTTTTGCTTTTATAACATAATAATGTCCTATTACTGTAGTTAAGTTTGGGCTCTACTATGTATGTTATGATTTTATTTTATATGTAACTCTTCGTTTCAAATATTTCTGCTTGCTATCATTTCAATCTTCTTTCTTTGTAAAATAGTCTTATATTTGTTTTAACTCAAAACAAATCTAAGGTTAAGCCAAGATGTTGTCTAACCAGTAAGCTGTGGTGACCGTGAACTATTCCTTTGGGAACAGTATAAGTAACTCCTCACTTAAAGTCGTCCCAGTTAACATTGTTACATTGCTGATCAACTGGAGAACATGCTCCTTTAAAGTTGTGCAGTGCTCCCTTATAACACTGTTTGGCAGCTGCCTGCTTTGTCCACTGCTTGCAGAAAGAGTAGCCTATGGAGCTAGCTGGTGGGGGTTTGGAACCAGGGTGGACCAGCAGCCCCCCCATTAGCTCCCTGCTCCCCTAAGTTCCCTGTGCGGCAGCCGCCCAGCAGGTTATCAATTGCTGACAGTTCAGCTGTCCCTCCCCACACTGCCATGTGCTGCTCCTGCCCTCTGCCTTGGAGCTGCTCCCGGGAGCCTCCTGCTTGTTGTGGGAGGGGGGGAGGGAGGGAGGGAGGCGCGAAGAAGGGGGCTAATGTCAGGGTGTCCCCCTCCCCCCTGCTTACCCCATCTCCATAGAGCGGGGGGAACAACACGACAGGGCTCAAGACGGAGGGAACTTGCGGGCAGCAGCTGGTGTCTCAACTTGCTGATCTACTTAAAAAGGCAATGTACTTAGAGCGGGGTCAGCGTACTTAAAGGGGCAATGCGCATCTCTCTCACACACAGGGTGTGTGTCTCTGTCTGCCAGGCTGTCTCCACGCCCTCTATTTGTGCTGCCTTGTAGAGTGTGAGGCTACATTAACAACAATGGGTTAACCCTTGAGGGCTCAGCCGAGTGCTAGTTCATCATTTAGCAGTAAGGCATTCCCTGGGAAATATCCCACCCCCTGATTCCACCACCTCAACCAAGCTTCACAATCATCATTGCTGTGTACAGTATTAAATTGTTTGTTTAAAACTTATACTGTGTGTGTGTGTGTGTGTGTGTGTGTATATAAAATATAGTCTTTTGTCTGGTGAAATTTTTTTTTCCTGGAACCTAACCCCCCCCCCCCATTTACATTAATTCTTATGGGGAATTGGATTTGCTTAACATCGTTTCGCTTAAAGTCGCATTTCTCAGGATCATAACTACAACGTTAAGTGAGGAGTTACTGTACTTCTGAGAATGTTTAGTGGATTAGGGGTTGGACACTGCAGGGGGATTTTCAGAGGACTCAGGGGTTGGAGTGTGCCTATCAGTAGCCTGCAAGAAGAAAGAGAGAGGGGCCTGTGAGTGCTAGCGTTGCCAGTAGCTGGTGGAGTCAGGGAGCTGACCCCAGCGGGAACAGACAAGGTGTCCTCACACTAAGGGCAGCACTAAGGGTAGTAGCAAGATGCCTCACAAACAGGTATTCTAGAAATCTGTTTGCCACAGAAAAATGTAGAATTTGCATTTTTACAAAGAATCCTTAGTTTTTACATTTTGTGAAAAATAATAACCATATACACTAGAACCCCGTTTATCCGAGCCTCATTCTCCAGCTCTCTGTGCTAACTGAAGCTCACCCCAAATCCTGCCAGCGTATTATAGCCAGGCTTGGCTGGGATGTTCTGTTCATGAAGCACGTACATGATAGTCCAAGCCCCAGTCGAGGGAAACTAAAGTTCAGCTTTTCACTTTAATCACGGAAAAACACAGAGAAATTTGGGTTTTTTATCATGTACAACTAGGATCCCTGCTCACACCTCTGGGCATCCCCAGGAAGTGTCACAGGCAGAAAAGTAATGAATGTTCTCTGAATGGATGCCTGGGCTCACCTGGACAGAACAGTTGATACAAGGAAAAAAGGCCACTTCTTATTGGCCCTCTAAAACTTTAAATAAAAAAAAAAAAGAAAAAAGAAAAAAAAAAAAAACACAGCAAGGAGACAGTCTTAAACAACATGAAGAGGCAGCTGTTGAGTATGCAAACAGTTACAAAGCATCCTCTAAAACGAAAGTAGTTTTTATTTTGTTTTAAAGTAGTATGGCCTGAAGTTATAATTATGGCTTATTTTTAAACAAAATCTTATGGCTTCTGCCTCTGCCATACCAAATCCATATTTTCCTTATATACGCACAACAAACTTACAGCCCCAGGTGAAAATAAAGGCATGTAGAAGCAAACTAAAAATAAACCAAACAGGAAATGCAATTAAGTTTAATTACATTGAATGCTAACACTCACCCTGCAATCATAACAAATTTTAAAATATTTTCTAATGAAAGATCCACCAAGATAATATTATGCAGCTAATAATAATATATATGTATAATGTCTAAAGAGAATATGAACCAGACTAGAGAAATAAAACATGTAAGAACAAAATTAATGTAGTTGTGTCTACCAGTTAAATTCTGTTAGTATAAACAATGGTAGTAATATTGTCAAAGATCAGCAGGATAACACCAGAGCTACAAGTAACATATTTATTATTTTATTTAATAATTTGTCACTTTTTTGGTAAGCAATAATCAAGAGATGTCAAAGTAACTTCTTTCACTGAATAAACTGTTGACTGTTTTTATATTTATTCTATTTTAAAAGAATCCTTTCTCCTTAATTACCAAAAACCCAAAAGAGGTTTCACTAGCCCATGGGTATAACAGGATACCATGTAACACCAGCAAATAAAATAATAAAAGCAAGAGCCAAAGCTTGAACACAGTTTTCTTTCAACTTCCTTGGGAATTCTGGTAGTATAGATCTTGGATTCCTTAACAGAGGGGATCATGTTCATCAGTTACAACAGTCCATCTGGGCCTAGATCCAGGTAGACTGCTTGATGAAGTCTAGGCGCCACCAGGTAACAGCAGTGGTCAGGGATCCTGCCAGACATGTGTAACTAAAAGCTAAAAAATGAAATTAAAACACTACTTTAGCCGAACAGTCTCTTTCTACAGGATGCCACAACTGTGAAACAGAGACTGTACACAACACAGACAACTCCTTGTATACTTTCAGTAACTTTCAGTTGCTACAATAGCAACAACCATCAAAAAACAATTGAAGCCTCGAGATCTCACCATCCAGTAAAGTGGCATGAAAAAACAAATAAGCAATGGAATCTACTCTTCCCTTCCTTCATTAAAATATTTTAAAAACAATTTCTAAATGCTATTAAAATGTGTTCATTTGAATTTTTTTGTACCTCAGTAGACAAACTGACAATTATGAAAATTACCTGCAGCTATGGATTCTAGAAACAGTTTTAATATAAACGAACATCCTTTGAAGATACAGATCATGAAAAATAACATTTGTTGCTTTTAAAAGAGTATCTAATTTGTGTTGGGACAGCAAAATTGTGACTGTTAACACTCCTCATGTTGAAAACTGTGAGCTTTTGTTTTCATTTGCTCTTGGTTCAAGACAGTCAAAAACCACAACCTCAAATCCAAATCTTTTGAATTTCAGGGGGTGAGGGAAGAAAATTTAATTCTTACATCTAAAACCGATCTCCCTCACCTCCCCCAAGATTTTGGTATTGGATTGGATCCAGGGCCGGTGCTACCATTAAGGCAAACTAGGCGGTTGCCTAGGGCGCCAAGATTTGGCGGCGCCAAAAAGCGGTGCCCCCAATTTTTTTTTACAGCATTCCTGGCTGGGCTGCCAGCGGCGCGCTGACACGTGCGGCTCAGACTCCCTCTCCCAGCGCAGTGGCCGCTCCACTTCTCCCGCCTCCAAGGGGGGGGTGGGGAGCTGCCGTGGGGGGGGGGGGGGCCGGGGGGGGGGGGGGGGGGAGCGCCGGAGGGCTCCCTACCCTAACTCACTTCTGCTACGCCCCCTCCCTGAGCACGCCGTCGTTGCTCCACTTCTCCCGCCTCCCAGGCTTGTGGCGCCAATCAGCTGTTTGGCCCCGCAAGCCTGGGAGTGGGGGAGAATTAGAGCGGGGGCGGCGTGCTCGGGGAGGAGGCGGAGCAGAGGTGAGCTGGGGTGGGGAGCTGCCGCACGGCTCCCGGGATCGGGGGGAGCTGCCGCAGGGGAGGGGCGCCTCAGGGCAGAGGGGGGGGAAGGGAGCTGCCGCAGGGCTTGGGGGGGGGGGGGGCGCAAGGTGAAAGTTTCGACTAGGGCGCAAAACTTTCTTGCACAGGCCCTGATTGGATCTAAAACAAGAAAACTACTTTCTTTCTGGTTCTACTTCAGCTGCGGCCAGATTTTACAGAGAATGTGTGGAAATACCACAACAATGCCACCATTTAAAGACAAAAACTTCAGACTTCAACCTTACCAAATACAAATCAGAATGCTGGCCTTTTTGTTTGCTTGCTTGATTGTTTTTTGCCTCTTTCAGCCTTGAGAGTGCACAAAACGAACTTGGAATTTTGTTAGAATTAAACAGTTTTCCAGGACTACACAACATATGTGACATGGTATATTAGAACTCCTCTGGTACATATATTGTGATATTTTTGCCTACGACTGTTATAAGTGACTTCAGGACTAAAGAATGAAATTCAGTGTGAAAGCTAAAGTGAAATGAAGATACTATCAAAACGCAGAAAGCTGGTCTCTGTTTTAAAGGAGCACAGTCATCTTACTTTAAGCCCATTATACTTTTGTTTAAATGTCAGTAAAAACAGTTTTGTTCATTTTAACATGGCCCTGTAATGCTGGAAACACAAACATCATTGTAGTAGGTTAGGAGAATCAAAAAATGAAACTGAGTGATCTAGTTTCATCATTCAGTCGAGCGAGATGGATGTAATAAAAATGGGCAAATACCTAAACCTTGGATTCAAACACTCCTAAATTTTGAGGAAGTTCAGATTCTAATCTGGACAAGTTGGGCCTATCTCTATCAGAAAGTCAAACAACAAACAGTGAAGAGTAAATTAGATATTTTAGATTTTATTTTTTCAGTTTTAATAATGTAAAATCTAAGCCAAGGATCAGCAATCTTTGGCCCGGGGCCCGCCAGGGGGCCAGTTTGTTTACCTGCCGCGTTCGCAGGCGAACTGTGGCCAGTGGGAGCCGCGATCGGCTGAACCTGCGGACGTGGCAGGTAAACAAACCAGCCTGGCCCGCCAGGGTGCTTACCCTGGTGGGCCGCAGGCCAAAGGTTGCCGATCCCTGATATAAGCACTGGTAAGGGGATATAATTAGAGGAAAATATAGTTTGTAGCTGCTTTATTTTCCCAGCTAACCTTAGCTAACAGTAGGAATAATAGGTTTTCAGAAGAGTAATTGGAGCTTGCAAGTTTCCATGCCTGTTAGGTAAAGATAAATATGGATATGGGCATCCTGTAGAAATCAGTCTGTTTTCCAGCTGCATAACTATTATTAGATGTGACCATAACTAAGCATTTCATATATGCTGTATCTTTAGTATTACACACTGTATCTTCACAATATATTGTATCTTCACAACATATGGTAGCTTAAGTAGAATATAGGAATCTGATCTATGGATACTACCATTGCAAGATACCCTCAAATTTTCTTCATCTAAATTAAGACAAGTACGTGGTGAGCATACTAGAGTTTACAGGAATATTCTGTAATAGTGTCACTAGAGGCAGGTGCTGAAGTCAAACCATTAATTCTCACTTGCCTCAGAGAAATTAAGCCAAAGCCTGTGGTAGGGAGGAAAAAAAGAGGGGTTGGGGAGAGTGTAAAGGGGAAAAGGAAAAAAAAAAGCATTGGAGATAGTGTTTTTTCCTTCTTTATAGTGCATACCGAAGGCCTGGTTTTATTATTATTTTAATTTTATTTTAATTATATCATAGACTTTAAGGTCAGAAGGGACCAAGCTGACCCACCCACTCCTGGAATAATTCTCTCCCTTGACTCAATTCCCTACCCCTATTTTTTTTTTTATTAGAAATTCAAATCTCTTCCAGCCTGAAAGGCTCTATGGTGACTGGATAACTAGTGAGAAGACAGTTACCTTTTCCGTAACTGGTGTTCTTCGGGATGTGCTGCTCATGTCTATTCCACAATAGGTGTGTGTGCTTGCCAGTACCCGTAGGGGAGCAGGCCTAGCGACCCCTGGAGTAGCGTCTCCATGGCATGGTATAAGGGGCGCTGCATGCTCCCCCCACCCCAGTTCCTTCTTACCAGACAACTCCAACAGAGGGGAAGGAGGGCAGGATGTGGAATAGACATGAGCAACACATCTCGAAGAATACCAGTTACGGAAAAGGTAACTGTCTTTCTTCTTCGAGTGATTGCTCATGTGTATTCCACAATAGGTGATTCCAAGCTATATCTGTTGGAGGTGGATAGGAGTTCACAAATTCTCGGGATGGAGCATGGCCCTGCCGAACCCAGCGTCCTCCCTGGTTTGGGAGACGATCACATAATGCGAGGTGAAAGTGTGAACTGAAGACCACGTAGCAGCCCTACAAATGTCCTGGATGTGGACATGGGCCAAAAAGGCAGCCGACGAGGCCTGCACCCTAGTTGAGTGCGCCCTCACAATAGACGGCAGGGGGATTCCTGCCAGGTCATAACAGGAACGGATGCATGATGTGGTCCAGTTGGAGAGCCGCTGAGTGGAGAGCGGCCAACCCTTCATGCGTTCGGCCGAGGCGAAGAACAGCTGTGAGGTCTTTTTGAACGGTTTTGTTCGCTCCAGGTAGAAAGCCAGAGCCCGTCGCACATCCAGCGTGTGGAGGCGGCGCTCCTCACTGGACACATGGGGCTTGGGGCAGAGGACCGGCAGGAAAATGTCCTGACCCATGTGGTAGGCAGAGACCACCTTCAGGAGGAACAAAGGATGTGGGCGGAGCTGGACCTTATCCTTATGCAACACCGTGTACGGGGCTCTCGGAGGTCAGGGCCCTGAGTTCCGAGTCCCGCCTAGCCAACGTGATTGCCACCAGGAAGGCCATCTTCCACGAGAGGTGTGACCAGGAGCACGTAGTTAGTGGCTCAAACGGGGGGCCCGTGAGGTGGGCCAGCACCAGGTTTAGGTCCCACTGTGGGACTGGGGGCCTGACGTACAGGAAGAGATGATCCAATCCCTTAAGGAATCAGCTAGTCATAGCAGGGGAGAATATCGTGTGCCCCTGCACCGGAGGGTGAAAAGCTGATATGGCCGCCAAGTGCACCTTGATGGACGAGGGCGCCAGGCCCTGGGCTCAAAGGTGAAGGAAGTAGTCCAGAATAAGCTGGATCGGGGCAGCCACGGGGGAAACGCCCTGCTCATCCGCCCATTGAGAGAACCGAGACCACTTAGTCAAGTAGGCTCGGTGCGTTGAGGGTTGCCTGCTTTCCAAGACGGCGCATTGAACCCCTTCTGAGCATGTCCTCTCCTCCTAGCACTAACCATTGAGCAGCCATGCCATGAGGTGGAGTGCTGCTAGGCTGGGGTGGAGGAGGTGGCCCTGGTTCTGGGAGAGCACTTCCAGGCAGGACGGCAACGGCCACGGCGAGGCGACTGCCAGGCCCGTGAGGGTTCCGTACCAATGCTGCCTGGGCCATGCTGGGGCAATCAGTAGGACCCGGGCCCTGTCCGTCTTTATCTTTTCCAGGACCTTGCCTATCAGTGGGAATGGGGGGAAGGCATAGAGAAACCTGCCCGACCAGGACAGGAGGAAGGCATCGGAGATAGCGCCCCGTCCCAGCCCCGCCCCGGAGCAGAACTGGGGACAGCAATGGTTCTGCCAAGTCACAAACAGGTCCACCTGTGGAGTTCTTCACTCTTGGAAAAGTCTGTGCACCACCTCTGGGTGAAGAGACCACTCGTGCTGAGAGGAGAAGTCCCTGCTCAAGCGATCCACCCACGAGTTCCGGAGGCGCCCGGTAGGTGGTAGGCCTGTAGGCAAATGTCGTGGTATGGCGTCTGCGCGGAAAAAAGCCACAAAACGATTGTCTGCCGTTGCTTTCACAGAGGGAGGGGTGACATGTACCCAAAACCACCCGTGACAATGTTTTTGCCCCATCAGGCATTGGGAGCTTAACCCAGAATTCCCATGGGCGGCGGAAACTGCGGGAACTGTGGGATAGCTACCCACAGTGCACCGCTCCGTAAGTCGATGCTAGCCATGGTAGTGAGGATGCACTCCGCCAACTTAATGTGCTTAGTGTGGACATATGCAATCGACTGTATAAAATTGATTTCTAAAAATCAACTTCTACAAAATCGACCTAATTTCGTCGTGTAGACATACCCCCAGTATCCTGTCTTCCGACAGTGGCCAATGCCGGGTGCCCCAGAGGGAATGAACAGAACAGGTGACCATCAAGTGATCCATCCCCTGTCGCCCATTCCCAACTTCTGGCAAAAACATGTTAACTCCTTCTGCTTAACAATGTGTTCTACCTTGTATTTAGCTGTGACACTCTCAAGTACCTTTCCCAGACCTGAAGATGAGCTCTGTGTAAGCTTGAAACAGTGTGTCTCGTTCACCAACAGAAGTTGGTCCTGCGAAAGGTATTACCTCAACCACCTTGTCTCTGTACTCTATATACATATAGTGTCTAGCACCATGATTTTAGTAAGAGTATCTAGGTGGTGCTATAAACACAAAATAAATAATTTTGGATCCAGGATGTCTTTGTTAAAGACACAGTACTTTCACCTTTTCTATTAAGTTGTTAAATTGGCAAATACAATTAGATCTTCTCTTCACTGACTGTAAAACTCTCATTAAATATGGTTCAAACATACTTGTAGCAAAATTGAGTTTAGGACAATTGTAAGGCTAGTCTCAAACAGTTTTTTTAAAGTGTACATCTAATGCATCTGCCCCCACCTGCATTTGTGCAGGCCACTCATACTATTGTAAACCAGTTCTCATTGCACAGGGGTTTGAATCATGTTTTAAAAGTTTTAAAATGCAATTCTGCAGCCAGTAAAGCTGGCGCTATTTGAATCAATTTATAGTAATGTTTACTTTTAGAATATAAAAGATCTTTTTATCTTTCCACAAGCATACCTACCACAATAATTCAACTTTTATTAACATTAAAAAATACATTTTCTAAAGTTAAAAAAATTATGCTCCCCAATCAAGTTTCTTTGATAACTGGTGGAGGGTATTTACCCAGCATTCAAATTCCCAATATCCAAGATTTTCAGATATGCTTGTTTTCCCAGTTTCTAGAAACAGTTCCATCACAATGAACACTCCTTTTTCATAATTTATCAAAAAAATTTAAAAATCCATGAAAAGATATCAGTAAGGCACAGCTGACCAAAACAAGGTAATTTATTTCAGAGTAGCAGCCGTGTTAGTCTGTATCCGCAAAAAGAACAGGAGTACTTGTGGTACCTTAGAGACTAACAAATTTATTAGAGCATAAGCTTTCGTGGGCTACAACCCACTTCTTCGTGGGTTGTAGCCCACGAAAGCTTATGCTCTAATAAATTTGTTAGTCTCTAAGGGGCCACAAGTACTCTTGTTCTTTTTAAGGTAATTTATATTCAACTTAGGTGGAATAGATTCCCTTAGCTCAACTGCAATCTTTTAATGTATGCAAATTAAGTTAAACTGGTCTATCCAGTTCAGGGAAAATCAGCCCTACATAAACTGTGTGGTGGTTTTGCTTTACAAACTTCTCATAAAGCAGAACTGACAAGGAAACTAGATAAAGTAAGATCCCCTGAGAGGAGGTTTGACATCTTAACAAAATAAAAATAGTTTGGGACAATAAAATGGATAACAGACACAAGTTTGCACCCACAGGGAGAAAGAAAGTGCCAAGCAAGATGGCAGAGGTCCCAGCTGCAAAAGCAGAATTGGGGAAACAAGCACTCAAAGCAAGACACACTAGACTAGAAGCCCTGGAAAACCTTGCCAGGTTTTGAAGCTTCTGAAATTTAGAGAAAAGTGATAGTGTGAAGCCCTCTAAACTGTTACACTAACACCCAACCCATTTGAGACAGAAGCCGAAAAATTATTCTTTATACACAGAGCAGTGCTACTGCATACTTCAGGGAAAAGAACGGATGTGAATGACAGAGGGAGGATCCAACAGCTACCAGGAATAAAAATAAATAACTAAGAGTTTGAATCTGAAGGACAAACAGTATGACTTTTTATGGACTTGAGTAAAGTAAAATTTCCTTACCGATACAAACATTCATCACTGAAAAAACTGTCACTTCTGCCCTTCAAAGTTCATGGTTATATATAAAGACTTTTATATTTTCAAACTCAAAACCTGAACCAAAACTGTTGGATAGACTCAAAACAAAAAGTATGGCAAAAAATATGGGCTCCTTATGCAAACGAAAGACTGAACTTTTGCTATGTATTAGCTCTAACCTTATGCTTTAGTTGGAAGCATGCAGAGTTTGGCTTAATGTCACAGTTTAATGGTTTTAATATTTTCAGTTTATGCTCTGTTATTGTAACAGATTATTGAACAGACTTTTCCAGAACATCATGAAAGTACTTTTTCTTTTATGAAAGACCATTATTTCTCTCTCCTTACAGATTTAGAGACCAATTCTTACTCAAGCAAGTACTTTGATGGGATTATTAATTTACAACCCTCAAAAGCATGCTATGCCTGAAACAGCTTCCAATCTTTTATCATGTGACACAATAAAACAAAGGGTTCAGAGAGAAAAACAATAGAAATCACAGCAATAAGATTATACAGTTACTCAGCAATGGTAAGTGTGTAGCATGTCTGAACAATTTTTTTAAATAGTTTTTAATCAATATGCTACTTAAATAAAAATAAATTGTCTTGGCTGACACTTCTTGTGGGCTACATGGCAGAAGTGGTGCTTTTAGGAGGGATTTGTACAAGGGGAAAGTTTGGGGAGCATATTCTGCACACAGGTGGCAGTGTGGAAAAAGGTATGGAGTGAGGACTAATCATAAGGGTTTGCAAGATTGGACCCTTATTAAAGAGACAAGAGGTAGTTGGGATGCATGCACACACTTCTGTCAATATATTGACCCTATTGCTGATACAAACAACAGCTAAAATTATAACTGAATGGTTAGAGCAAAATAATTATCCTGTGAATTTATATTATGCATTCAGTAGTACTTTGGGCCTGATATGATTTTAAGATCGCATAATCTAATCCTGCTCAGAGCTGGTTTAATAAACACAGATATTAGTACCTAATATGAAGGCTACCATTTTATGTTAGGGCTCCCAAAGTTACTAATTCTGGTAGAGCTGATGCAGCACTAGCAACAGAATAACTTTTTTGAAAGTTATCCTGATGCAGACTGGGACCTTCTGTGGGAATGGGTTTGTTTGTGCCTTGTGTGTGGTAGTGCGTCGGGAATGGTGAGTTTGCTGTATCTGTGAATAGTTTCTCTTGTAGGAATGGGTTATTTTGGGTCACAGTCTCTCCCTGCAGGGATAGGAAGAAAGTTCCTCCCCTTGAAAAGATTTTGGAAGAGGGATATTTTCCTGTGTGTTTTATACTCCCTAGAATGTATAGATGGGATTTTACTCTGTGTATGTGTACATCTATAAAAAGCCTTGTCTACTCTAGAAACTCACAAATAAAATTTCTATTGGTTCAGCTAATGTGGTGTTAGCATGACAGAGGAAAGTGTACACAAGCTTCCCATGTCAGGACCAATTTTTACCATTGTTCAGTTACACTTGCTTTTGGTATTAACTACAATGGCGGTAAACAGGTCCAGCCACTGAAACCTTGTCTACACTACATCCTCTCAAGGCTGTTAAACCTAGTGGGATTTTTTCCTCTAAATTTCTACAGCATAGACACAGTCTCTCCATCAAGGGAAAGAGGAAAAGGAGGAAGTTGTTGCGAGTTACACCACGTCTCCTCAGAAAAGGAAAATGACAGTGTTTATTACAGTCTGTCTCCCAGGGATCAGTGATTTTGTTGTGTGTGTTACACCTTCTTCCCATGGGGAGCCCAGCAGTGGGTGTTAGCGTCTCTCGAGCAGGGGAGTGTGAAGAGAAGAGCATTTTGCTGTATAGGTTTGTTACAGTCGGTCTCGGGGGGAGGGGGGGGGAGGGATTTTTCTGCGTAATGTTTTTGGTAAGGCTGCCGCATCCGGGGAAAGATACGTTAATGGGTTTTAAAAAGAAACCGTCACGCCACGCCACACCACCTCCCCTTCCCTACGCACCCATTCACTAGTCGCCGCCCCCACACTCCCCCCGCCGCCGGGCACAGAGCGGGGAACTCACTCACCTCCGCTCACCAGCGTGCGGACAGCCCTGGGCGCCGCCATCTTGAACAGATGGGCCAGGGTCACGTGGGCGCGGCCGGCAGCGGCCCGCCCTGTAGCCTGGCCCCGGTAACGTACCAGGGGCGCTGGGTTCCAGCCCCGCCGAGCCACTCTGCCTACCGGGGCTCGGAGCAGGGAGCGGCTGGGGCTTTGCCCCGCTCTCAGCCGGCCCTGCGGTCACTGGAGCGCGGCTTTCCCGACCGAGCTTCCTTTGAGAACGGAAGCGGGAGACCGAGGTGGGAGGAGAGCCGGCCCGCCTGAGGCTCTCACCTCGTCCGACCCGCTGCGCTCCCCCCGGCTCTCGCCTCGTCCGACCCGCTGTCCATCTCCCCCGCCCGCCTGGGGCTCTCGCCTCGTCCGACCTGCTGCCCCCCCAGCCTGCCCCGCCCCCCGGCCACCTGAGGGCCATGGTCAGGTGTCATCATGTGCCCTGGTCACTCGTCTCCTTGCCCAAGGCCTCTAGCACCCACTGCCCTCTCCGACAGTCAGGGGCGGATCTATGAATTTTGCCGCCCCAAGCACGGCTGCTGGTAACGCAGATTCGGTGGGACCCCAGCTGAACGGGTTGCTGGTGGCCCGTCGCCCTTTCACTTGCCCTCCCTGAGACCACCTCCCTTCCCTTCCTCCGCACCCCCCCATTACTGCCAGTGCTCACAGGGGAAAGTCAGGAGCCTGCTGGGGCCTCCTGGTTCTAATCCGCTGTAGCACCAGAGGCAGCTGGCTTGGCCTCTCACCTGTTACAGCCCCTTTTGCAGGCATCTAAGCTCCTCTTGATAATAGAGAGGTTGGGCAGCTCTTAAAGTGAGGAGGTGGAACGAGCAGTGCTGGGACCTGCCAGACCATCTCCAAGCTCCATTCAGAGAGTGCTTTACAGAACAGGGCTTGAAAACTTCTCCTCTAATATACACTGCCAGTAGTTGGTTGCCTACAGAGAGGCAAGCTTGGCCTGTTCGGAGCATTGGAGTCTGTTCTAAAGCTGATATTAATTGAAAAGGACTGCTGAATTTCTCTTGTGTGCTGTAATTTAAATCCTATTGAGTCTTTGCTTCTAACAAAGTTAGCTTGATTAGGGACGCTGCTGTAAACTGTATGAAGTAGTCCCACTTATTATTCGAGTCATGAGTATTCTCCCTTTTTTTTCATAGCTTTGAATGGCAGTGATGGGAAGTAAAAAAAAACACAAACAAACAAAAAAATAGAGTCTAGTAATTTTTAACCAGTAAGTGAGTCAGTGTGGCGGAGTGATTCCTAAAGAGAAATTACAATCCACTGGTGAGTTGTGGCTATACCACACTCTGTAGTACTAGAAATGATGTATTGTATAATTTCCACTTTTAGAATTTTCTCTATCTCATTTGATTATATCAAGTAAGAACATGCTATGGAACAAACCCTGGACATGAAGCAGTCACATGGGGGTGGGGGGAGGAGTCTTCACTGGAGCCACAGTTGTACTTACTGCTTGACTTTGCTTAATCCATGCAGAATCATGAAGGAGATGCCTAAAACTAAAACAAGTTAGTTGTATTTTAGTCCAGCTAGTTACTTCATCTACAGTCACTTACTGCAACACAGTCAAACATCATGCAATAAAAATTAAACACCTAGAAAGAACAAACCAGCTACTTACTATAGAGAATGAATCCAACAGTTCTCAGGCAAACATATCAAGCACAAAGGGATCAAATACCCAACTAATAAGAGGATTGGGGAGCAATTATGGTAGCAGCTACAAAAGCAAAGGGGGAGAACCCAAAATTCAGACATGAAATAAATAGGCCGGGGGGGGAGAATCCAAAAACTTGCAGTATGTCTTAAAGTCAGCTGTGGAGGAAGGCGGCGGGGGAGGGGGTTACTCCTGCAAACTTCCATCAGATGAGAGTAGATGGCTAAAACTTTTTATTTATTTCCTGGCTTTGTGCTTATTGTCTCGGGGTACATATACAAATGTTTAAAAAGTAGTTTACTAGAAATAGGTTACAAATCAGAGAAACACCATCAGTGCAATCAGGCCCCAACCCACTCATGGAAAAATATATGAACTTTACACTGCACCCTGAAGGATAGACTACCTACTGAACCAGCGAGGGGGCAGCTTCAAAAGGTGAGGTCCTCCTATTAGAAACAATGTGCAACCTATCACCCCCACATGCTCCTGTATAAGGACTGTTAGCTAAAGTGTATCAGTTGATCATATACCTCATATGCAAACCATGTAGTTCTTTAAAGATCAGTAGCAGTACCTTGTATTGCCCCCAGATATGAACAAGTAAGCTAATCTATTCCTTATATCAAGACCCACTAAGCAGATGAGCTGCTACATTCTGTATCAGTTCAGTTGTAGCCTGTGACTTGTCTTTAAGGGTAGCACTATAATAATCCAATGTGGAGATTAAAGTGGCAAGATCCAAATCAAAGAGAAATTGAGCTAAAATAGATTAAAAATGGCACTCCTACCCATTACTACCTAGTGGGACTCAGGGAATTCCCCTACTCATAGGGGCAGAATCCAACATCTCCATATGGCTGCTCCTTCAGCCAAACCGCATGATCTCTCTTTCACTGGATTGAGCTTCAGCCTGCTTGCTTCATCTTGGCAAGGCACTTGGGAAACCAGACAACTCACATTTGGTTCAATTAAAGAAATTCAGAGCTTCATGCAACCTGCACAATGGCCACCCAGCTCAAAGTATCTTACATACATGCTGAAATGTGGGGAGGGCTGCATGCCAGAACAACTACAGAACTTCACAATAAAATTTATGAACGGCATTACATGGTGGAGTTGTCTGCAGTAGCAGAGGACTGGGCCATCAGGTCCTATATCCTTATGTTCCTATGTAATCCCTGAGGGGGAGGGGCCTGATGGGTAATTAGCTATCACTATTCTCTGGACTTTTTCTAATGGGTAGAAACAGACACTATTCAAATACAATTCTGTGCTTTCTTGCCAGGGGTCATAGATGACTCAACAAAATCTCATAGTGTTATCAAGGGCTGCTGTCACAGGAATTAACTTGACTGTTGACCATTGCTAGTAGACTGATGACAAAGGGTAGCTTGATCTCCATGAGCCTGAAACCCAACTGACAGGGACCAAGGAAATCCAAGGATTCCAGATATGCCAGAACTGTCTTGCCACCACCTTTGCAATTACCTTGCCACTAGAGGTCAGATTATAGAAGTGGTACATATGGGTCTATACTATTGCTAAGACTGAATTGTTTCAATTTTTGTACGGAAAGTCAAGTGTGGATCAGAAGACTGGCATGGCAGCTTCTTTTCTATTATCCTAAAGAACAAGTGAGCAACTGTTGCAACCTCTGGATCAGTTTCAAAGGAATCCCAATTAGGAGATCATTATAAGAGTCTTAAATTTGTGCTTAGATGAGAATTTTTGCTACTCAGTAAGAAAGCACCTATAACTTGCCAGATTTAAGTATAGTCAAAACTTTTATATGGATTCAGATAGAGTGGAAATCTAGAGTGAGGCCAGATCTAGTTGTAGTCAGAAAGGAAGTGCTCACTAAATCTAAGCACAATAAACATAAGGATTTGCATCCTGCTGTGTCCAGGTACTACTAGTAAATCCACCCCCGGAAAACTTTGATTTTGCTACTCTGTTCTTAGATATGGCTTTATTCACAACTCACTCAAAATCTTCCAAAACCTTTGAAATGATTAGTCAACTTGCTGTGGGAGGAGTTTTCCCCAGGAACTGAAATTATAGGTGGGGTGTTCAAAAACCACTAAATTGGTAACACTAGACTTGACCACTAAAGGGAGGATGGGGGAGTTCAGGGGAGGTGTAGGGAAGTATTTAGTCTTGATGCACATGCAAGTTACCTCTGTTAACATCAAGTGAAAGTCATATGTACATGGCAAGGAAAGAATATACCTATGGTGAGAACTTTAGGTAGTATCGGTATATAAAATGATTTTTCTCCTAAAGGGCACTCAGTATTGAGATCTCAACATCATTTTAAAAATGATATTTTCAAAATGAACTGCAAAGCGTTTCTAACAGAAATTGTTTCCAAATGAGTGATAAACCAAACATATAAAATAGACAAAATTACAATAAATTTCTACACCACAGCAAAAAAAAAAAAAAAATCACTTTCTTACAGCACTTTCACTTACCTAACAGGTTTCAGGTTAAGATTAATGTTTCACATGAAATAGATAAACTAAGTAGGGAACATGTAAATCTTAAAATCATGCTTTATTTAAAAAGATAAGCAAAGGCTCAGTGGGAAAGGAGATGAGCATCTTCAAAAATAAATTATATTAAACATAGAGCATCTCCTTCATTATATTGCATTTAGAAACAAGAAGGCAGATGCTGAGCCTTCCCCTCCCCATTGAACTAGATTTCATTTATGTTCACTCTGATTTACTCAGAACAGCCCTAACTAGAGCACATTCTTCTTATTTGAGGCATGTTAACAGCATTACATTTTCTCTGATGGCTAAAGGAAGAAAAGCTGCAGCTGCTGCAGGAACAGACAGCACACAGCCCTGCTCTGCTGTCACCCAGAGCTTTCACAATGAACAAGACAGAACACTGAGGCACATATGTGATCAGCCCAAGGCTTCTGTATGTAGTCACCTGCCACAATAATTCTTTTTAAAGGATCTTCCAGCTGAACTGAATTTGTCTAAATCAACATTTTTCTATAAGCTTGCAATATTTTGAAAGGGGCGAAAGGAGGAATTTCCCTGCCCTTTTAGATCTGTTTCTCTGTGCTGGAGATTTAAACATTTTTAACCTGGGAACCTGAGAATTGTCATAATAGATCAGATCAATGATCCCTCTAGTTATATGGGGCTAACAATGGGGCTGCAGAGAAGTCTCATAGATGCTCATAGTTAGGCTTGGCAGAATTCAATTTTTGTATATAATTTTGATGGATAATATGGATGTTAAAGCATTTTTTCAATTTTTATTGATTTAAATTTTCACAGTTGCATGAAATTATGGGGGGTTGTCAACATCACATATCTAAATATACAAAATAAATACCCTTAAATCAAACTCTAAGTTCTCAAGCAGCATTCTTCTTACTTTGCCTATCTGTAAATTATCATTGATGAAAATATTTTTTATTGATTTGGATGTACATAGTGAAATCGATGTTTACCAACATTTACTGATAAAAATCAAATCCTTCCAAGCCCGCTCATAGTCCAGTATCTTGTTTCTGACAACAGTCAGTACCAGATGCTTCACAGGAAGGTGCAATGGACCCCATGATAGACAATTATTGGATAGGTGGAGTAGTTTGAGTAGACATGGTTATTTATATTGGCTCTCCACTTTATTTTTCCTCTTGCATTGTGAAAGGTTTGGGTGGTGAAGAGAAAGCAGCATTCCTATTCCTTCAGCTTTTCCTCCTTAGAAATCAAACAAGTGTGATGATGGATAGTGTCCTGTAAACAGAATGTGCATCTATTAGTATTGCTTTGAATAGTTAGCCTTCCATTTTCAACCACTGCTTGAGATTTTTGGTTGAAGGATACCAATGGGAGCCAATTGTGTGGCTAAAAGCCTGTGCAAACTAAACATCTGGATAAATGGAAATTAAGTACTGAAGTCTTTTTCCTCCCCAGTCATTGGTCCAGGACTAGTGCTTGGAATAGCTTACCGGTCCAGAAGGCACTTGTATTCATCTGTCACAGTGTTCCTAGCCAGTGTAGAGATATCAGACTTTAATATTTTATCATGCTACCTTCTTTGCTCCACTTAAAATCCAACATTATCTTAGTGACCAGTGTTTTACAAATCATTAGCATTAGAGAATATTTTGCAGTTTGAAAGCCTCGGTTCCAAGTTTTCAGGTGGTCAGCTTACACCCATGTATTTCAGCTCCAGCAGTTTGACACACTGCTGAAATCAGGTCAGAACTGATATAGGGAGAAAAGGCAGAATGGTAAAATATACCAAAGGTAGAGTATCTTGCTCACAAGTTAGAGGCAGAGTTGGGAAATGAACCCAGATCTCCCTGTATTTAGCTGTGACATTCTGAGTACATTTCCCAGACCTGCAGAGTGCTGTATAAGCTCAAAAGCTTCACTCTCTCACCAACAGAAATTGGTCTAATAAACAATATTACCTCACCCACCTTGTGTCTCTAGAATCCTGGGACCAACATGGCTACAACACTGCATACAACCTATGCTTAGTCCATTTTAAAGTTTGATATTGTGTAACTATTCAGGGTAGGAAATATATGCTGTTTACCTTGAAAAGCTGAAATTCTGAACTTTACCTACTAGTATACAGTTTTCTTTACTAGCCCTGATAGAAAGGTTCAGTTTCAAAACTGTTGCTGGTCCCCTGTTCTAGCAGTGCTTTTGGCACTGGTGCAGGATCATGCCAAGTCCCAGATCTCAAACCAGTGTAATTTTCAGCCCCTGCAATAAACAAGAAAAGTTACATCCACATTTCTGCATGTATGTACTTACTAAGACAAACATACTTGCTAATTACTTATCTCCTGTTCTGAGTGCCCAACAAACCTTTGCTAAATTGAGTTGCTCTCCCTTCTGTAGGCTAGAATGCGTATCAGAGCACATGTCCTCAAGCAGTTACTCAGCTTCAGTCTAAGGGAACAGCTGTTAGAAAGGTATACTTGCAAAGCAGTGACAGTACTTAAATTGTTAGGAGATTGACAAAAGATTAATTTGAAATAGAAAGTTATAAGAGACAGTTGCTATCAGACACTCAGAATCAGAAAAAGGACATTACAAGATCATCTAAATTTCTTCCTTCTTCCAGTGTTCAACAATCCTACTATAAGATAAAGAGCAGTGAATAAATCGATAAAGTTATCCGTATAAACAAAAGGAATTCCTACCAAGGCATTACTGTATGCCTCTGTTGAATGTTGCAGAGGATGATAGTATGTTGGGCTGAAACCACACACAGCAGCTTTTTGTATTTCTTCATAGGAGGCATGGACATCTTCTGCCCAGGATATTGCTTCAGATGCAGAGCCTCAGCTGCACAAACCTCTTATCATATTACTACAGCGATTTATGCCTCCTTCTCTACCTTGACATTAGACAGATTTCTTTCTTGGTTCCTGAAACTATTTCCTAGTGACTTTCTTTTTAGTTTTCACTATTTGTTGTTTATCCAGAGGTGGTTTCCTCACTGGAGATGTCAGATAGATACCACTCATGTTATAACAGTCTCAAAGTACATGGGAGAGTTTCCTTCTCTCACTGTTCTTCAAACTTCAAAAGCTTTCCTTCCACACATGAGCTACTAGAGTTACTGATCTAAAAAGGAGCATATTTTGAACTCCTCCCTTCCCTTTCTTTAATTCCATAGTTCATATTAGGAACTACACAATCTCCTCTTTTTAAATACCCACTGCTTCCTGGTTGATGGTATTGCTCTCTTCAGGACAGCAAGTGAAAAAGAAGTTGAGAGTTGTGTTGCTCTTCACTTGCCTTTGTCATCATTCTGTGATTTAGCTGTTTATTGTGACTCAGGATAAAATGCTGATGCAGGTTATGCCGCTCATCCAAGACAGACTCACTCAAAACCACCCTGCATCTCAGCTTGTGCTTTTTGTGTAGCTGGGTGTTCTGCATTCACCTGCTGCAAAGCCTTTTCTTCATGTCAAACAGAGCCAATTTAGTAGGACAATGGCTAGGGGGGAAACTGAGAGCAACATAGTTCCTAATAACTGCTCTGCCAAGGTTGCGTGCCCAGGTAGTCACATTTGGAGGGTCCTGTGATGGTTTGGACCCCCCCTTCTGGGATGCCACCGACGTACTGGGATTACTAGCCTGGGCTCCCTCTCCGTTTTGCTGTATTAGGCTCTCAGGCCTCTGACAGCACACAGACACACAGGTAGGGATGCACCAGCTATAGAATCACACAGAGTCTGCAAACAGCTCTCTATGAGAAGACAGCTAGGAAATCGACAAGCACTCAAGTTCAGCTCCCCTGTGGACGGTACACCCAAATTAATATTGTCTTGCACTGTAGAGAAATCTATACAACGTAAGCTCATAAATTCACCCCATCCTTCAATGTGGAGGAAGATGTGCACAACTTCTCCCCCCCCCATTAGAAATGGCACAAACTGAGTTTAATAATAAACAAAACAAGTTTAATAACTATAAAAAGGCAAATTTTAAGTGATTATAAGGGATAGCAAACAGAACAAAGCAGATTGCCAAGCAAATAAAACAAAACACTCATACTAAACTTAAGATCTTAAAGAGACTGGTTTCAAGAAGTAATTTCTCAATCTAAATGTTGTTTTAGGCAAGTTGCAGAGTTTCTGTAGCTTAGAGTTCCAGTTATTTCTCTTTACAGACTAGAATCCTGTCTTAGTCTGGACTGAGCCCTTGCCTTTCCCTCAGCTCAGTTCCTTTGTCTCTTCAGGTACTTTCAGCAGCCTTTCTTCTTGGGCAGGAAGGCAATGGAGAAGAGTCCTGTTTGCCTTACTCCCCAGCCTTAAATAAGATTTACATAAGGAGGGAATCTTTTGTTTCCCAGTCTTGACCTCCCACTCCTTTTAGTGGAAAATTACTAAAAGTCCAAGATGGCGGTTAGTACCAGGTGACAGGACCACCTGACCTAGTAGTGTCACAGCTATGTCCCAGGATGCCTCTCGGGAAGGAGAGAGATTAGTATCTTCGAAGTCTTATTGTTTCTTCCTAATGGCCCATCAAAGCTGATGGCCTGTTGTTTGGTGGGTGTCTCCCAAATAGACACACAGTTGTAATTGTTACATAGTCAATATTCCTAACTTTAGATACAGAAATGACACATGCATACAAATTGGATAATCACATTAAGTAAATTATAACCTTTCTGATGAGACCTTACGAGACCCATCTTGCATAAAATATATCTCTGTTATGCCATATCCATATCATAAGCATATTTCCATAAATAATATGGGGTGTAACATCACAGGTCCTTGCTTCCTCTAAAGACTACAGGGATATGGGATTGGGAACTTGGGGGTAGGAAGAAAGGCAGGTTGTCTGGCTGTAAACTAGCACAGCCAAGTCTCTGGAGGAATTTAGTTTCCCCTTCCTGAGATTCAGGCAGAATCATGGAGAGGAAGGGAGGTTGAAAAGACAACCAAGCCCCCACCCAAAAAGCTGGCAGGCATGAGAGTTTTGCAGAGGCCAGGTTCCCTATTCTTGATGCATGTGAACCCCTGGTGTGGCTAGTGCTGAATCTGCTATGGTCAGTAGAGCTGAAGCCAGGGACAGGGAGTTACCCTTTTGTGGTACTGTAGGGTTTGAGTAGCCCACCCTTTAAATATAGCCAGGTTCTCACTGAGTTGCTGGTTTGGGGGAAGGAGGAAGAAGCTACATGAGATTTTAAGGATTTTTGCCACCACCAGCAGGGGCGGCTCCAGGCACCAGTGCAGCAAGCGTGTGCCTGGGGCGGCAAGTTGCAGGGGGCGGCCAGTCGGTCGCCGTGAGGGCGGCAGCCAGGCTGCCTTCGGCAGCAAGCCTGCGGGAGGTCCGCCGGTCCAGCTGTTTCGGCAGCGGGTACGCCGAAGGCACGGGACTGGCGGACCTCCTGCAGGCACGCCGCCGAATCCGCGTTACCAGCGGACCTCCTGCAGGCGTGCCGCCGAAAGCCACCTGACTGCCGTGCTTGGGGCGGCAAAATACATAGAGCCACCCCTGACCACCAGCTTGCCTGCAATATCAGATGGGAGAGAGGTATGCGGGGACAGAGCACTGGAACATTTTCTGATTCTGTTCCATCTTCTTGCTTTGTCACAAACTTCTTCAGCCTTGGGTGAGTTAGCAATAACTCAGAAGAGTCACATTCCATGCCTAGAGGATTTTGTGCTTGCATTTACCAAAAAGTATTTTTTTAAAAAGTTTGTGTTAAATATTAACACATTTTGCACAGGAAAAACTTATTCTTAAGGCTCCATGGTAACCGGTTACCTGGATCACCCTGTTACTGCTGCAGAGGGCAGGGCAGTTCTCTAATGCCTTCCTGGGGACCTAGACTAGCAACTAGCTGAAGGTCTTGGGCCTAGTCTTTCTCTAAGCCTCATGAAGGGGGAATAATTCATCATAGGATGATCAGGTTCTAGAAGTAGAATGAAATTATCTTAATGGTTTTGGGAAGTGCTCTTCTCTCTCCTCCTGATCCTTTGAAGTTCTTGTATTTAAGGACTATTTTGTGTTTAAGATGCACTTCTTTCCTGCTCTATTTTAGGCATTTATGATGTCCTCCATTGTTGCAGGGGAAACATGGATCTCTAAACTTGGCACTGCTCAGGTAAGCAAAGGAATTGGGTTTTAAAATAATATTATAAAAAAATGCATTTGCCATTAAATCTACCCATATAATCTGAAAATTAGAGTGTGGCTGTTTTCCAAAAAGCTGTACAAAAAATTGCAATGCGTATTTCACATTTTGATTGTTTTGAACATATTTGCTCCATTTCAAGTAAAAAATGTTGTTTTTTAGGTTACCGCACATAACTGCGGTCTGACAATCTAGCTGCATTCTCACACATCACTACTAGAATAGGAGTGTGCAACACAAATTCTGTTCTGTTAAGTCTGTGCAATACCACAGATGGCAGTGGGTTTGCACATAGGCAACAGAAAAGAATTTGACCCTCCAATTGAACTGCATTAACAATTCTGAAGATGCAAGAGCCAAAATAAAATCTACCTCACTTTCCCATATCTGGTGTTCTCTCTGTATTGCTAGCGGACATAAAAAGTAGTAAAAAACCCTGTTACTGTAAATGAGCAAGCAACTGGGACTCTGAATTAATACAAGTAGCAGATAATGTTGAGTAAGGTGCTGTTTTTACATAGCTGCTGGTCAGAGTAGAACTACATTTAACGCCGAGTTACTGTAACTTTTTTATTTTGAGACTGCAGGGGGTTTGGTAACTTTTCATTTTCAAGTATTCCAATATTTTTTCATTTTATTTTACCCCTTTGCTTTGAAGTACTTGCTGAGATTCACAGGTTTCCGTACTGGTAACAAGAGACTTTCACTGCTACTTGTATAAAAATTGTCTAGTAAGTGATGAAAGAATACGCCAGAGAGCAGAAATCAGCATTCTGATGCTTCTACAACAAAGAACATCATACACAACTTTAGTTTCTTGATCAATCTTGTACAACCTGAAAGTTCAACCACAGTATTTCAAGTTCAGCAAACTCTCCTTTAAATCCTGTTTCAAGAAGTTTAAAGTTTCACGTGGGCTTCAGTTAAAGTAGCAATTTGGTTGTAGCCAAAATGGATAAGAAATACATGGAGAATTTTTAAAAAGATAAAATCACTTAAAATAAATCTGTTAATGCTTATTCCATATATAATGAAAAGTTCCCATTAATATTTAATAATTCAATGGAAGAACAGCAACTTCTCAGTTTAGTTTATCCTGGAAAATTTTGATTAAATTTGCTTAAATAGAAATTTGCATTCGGACTCCTTCTAGTTTTCTATAGAATGCTTATCATTGGAGTGTTTCACTGGTAAGGAGTAGAAGACATGGCCTAATTCAACATTTAATTATCCAATTTCAGGTTGTTGGGTTGTTGTTTTTTTGCTAATATCTTCAGCTGAAGTGTAAACTTTTCCTCTCTCTCTCAGCATTTAAAAGAACCAAGATATTTAAGTATGAAAAGTTGACTACTGAATGCCTATATATTATGCTACCACGTTCAGAGCTCCACAAAATGAGATTCCTGTGACTATTTAATAGCAAAGCTGTGCAAACCATGTTATTCGATCAATGCAAATCTATCAGAATGGATGAAAAAAAAAATCAATGATTAAAAAAAATAAATATCACATTTTAAAATTTAAATTAAATACAGATTTTTAAAAATAAACCTATTTAAAATTAAATTTGAAATTGACAGCTTATGTTAAGGCCTAAAATTATAATATATTAAAGTAATTTAAATTAAATACAAGAATAATATTAATCTTCAAGTTTGCTACTGAAGTTTTAAAGAAAGTCAAAGCACTGAGCTAGTGGAAGTTAATAGCTAAACACCTGCAACCAGAGTTGGTTGAAGTGCTAAATCAATGTCTGACAGCACAAGCGTCTTTTGCAGGTAGAGAGAGAATATTTTCTTCACTTTTGTTGATTCAACTAGTTCAGTACAAATGCAAGTTCATTCAAAGTTAAGAAGCTGACTGGGAGTTGAAAAAAGCAGGAAAGCTTGTTTTCTTCTTCCAATCTGTGAATAAAAACTAGGTGTGAGAGGATGAGACCCAATAGTTCTAAAATCTTGAAGGACCCAGTGACCGGAAACAATCAGGTCAATTCACTAACTACACAGAGAATACGTCCTTTGTTTAGTAAATCGCTGTTAAAGGCAAAATATGTTTTCATATATTTTTTGGATAAACTTTTCTTATGTATCCCGCACATTTAAGGCAGTTTTACTTAATACAAAAAACCCTGTTGTTTTTGTGTCTTTTTAATTGAATTTGAATTTCCATCCAAATAGAACTTGACACAAATCTCAAGTAAAAAATTAATCATCTAGTAAATAATATATCATTCATTTTATAACAATAAACAATTTAAAAATTAAGACTGTATTAAAATGTATTATTAAGACTGAATAATTTAAGTTTAGCTATATCATTGCTTAAATAAATGTGTAAATAGTGTATCCTCCTGGTTAGCAAAAAGAAGCACCACGTTGAGGGTAAAGGCTATACTTAGTTACAAATAACGTTTTAATGGTTATCAACTAATGAGAATCAACTTTTAAGAAAATAATTAAAAATTACAAATGCAAAACATGATTAAAATTGATTATTTAAATTATTAAAATCTGTAATTTAAATTGATTTGATTTCAACCAGTCCTCCGTGAAATCTATTAAATAAATTGTAAGAGCAAGTCCATAGAGCCTCTCTGTCAGTATAACAATTTCAATGCTAACTATACCATCCCATACATTACTGAGAGAAGGACTATTAAGATTGACACAGGGGCCTACTGCACAGACAGGATTTTGAGATGGAGCAGTTATGCAGAAAAGGATGATTCACTCTATCAGACTTGCATTTATTTCATTAACTTGAGCAATGTGGATAGTTATAGTTGCTGTGTGTACACTTTGAATATTACAGCACCACAGATGGTTTGCAAGTAGAGTACATAATAATATTAAGCGTTGTGGGACTCTTATGGATCTGCAGGAGTGGTAAGTCATAAAGCAAAGTGAAGAGTGGTCTGGTAGCATCAATTGAACTTGAGTGTTCTTGTCATCAGTTCAATTTTTAAAGTTTTTGTTCTGGCAAACTTTGCCAAAAAGTCCAACTCTCAGAGATAAGGAGTTAACAGAAAACTGGTAGTTTCTGAAAGCTGAGAGTTGGTTATGGGATTTCAGGTAAATACCATCACAAGAGAGTGTGGAACATTATATAAGTAACCTAAGCACACTGAAAGGAGAAGCTATGCCTCCATAGGCTAAGCCAATTGCTTAAGTTTTAAAACTATTAAATAAACACATAATAAATATGTTACTGTTTATCAATGGTTTCAACAGGAATTCCCTAGATAGAAAATGACCATGGATCTCAGTGTTTGGAGCCAAATGTAAAGTCCATTTCTTCAAATTAGCATTCCATCAACAAATCTTTTCTTACACACTATCAGTCATCTTTCAACACAAACATATTAAAACTTGCTAAAAAAATCACTACTATTTATATTTATTCCTATAGGCAGGAAGGGATGAGGATTTGATATTGTTTAATTAAGATGTGCTCAGATCATATGATGATGAGGGCCATATAACAGCATATGCACGAAGCTGGTCATGAACAGCAGAGGGCAGGAGAACAAAATAGAATTTTGTAAAGATTTTCTAGTAATTAACTCAAACATTTCACGTTTGAAATCATTTGGTTTTATTTTTAACTTACCTTATGAACAACCAAACTATTTAAGAAGTCGCTAACAATCTCAATACTCCAGGCTACGGTAGTCCAATCTGCTTCATCTCAATCCTCACTAAGCATCTGAACAAAACTGTACAGAAGACCCAAACACTTGCAGTGATAGTGCATCTCAGAATCTACATTCTTGTTTATTTAAGCAGTAAGTGCCCCAAAACCTAAGTACAACCATCTTTAAATCTACAACACAAAAATAGAAAATATTCAAAATGCACAGAAAAAACACTCAAAAAAAGTCATCTTAAATGTGATTAAAACGTCACGAGATTTTGCAATTAAGTAGCAATTATGGATGTGCTTCACAACACAATGTATAGAAATCTGCAAGTTTCCTGTACAGAAAGGTAGAATTCTCATGCTTGAGCAAGTCGTTCTAGGACCCTTCGGTAATCTGAAACAAGTTGCTGGAAGCTCTCTTCTAACTGTTCATGCTGCATATTTAGGTCTATTTGGTTCAACTGGTTCGTCAACTCCTCTGGTCTCAGACATCTTCTCATCTTCGCAAGTTCTCTTTGCTTTTTCTAAACAATTAAATAAACAGGTTTAAACTCAATGTCATCACCTTTATTGGCAGATATTTGTATTTTTAGAAGAAGTGAACAGCAGTAGAGTCTCAAAGGCTTATCCAAAAGGTGGTTATTGATTATATATTCCTTTTATTAGTATGTATTTCTTCCCAAAATGTCCCTATTTTTAAACAAGAGCAATGAGAGGCTGGGTAAATTCTCCTCATAAAACACTTTTTCCCTTGAAAGTCTAAACAACGAGGTCAATAATAAACTAAAAGAAAGTAGTATCCAGATTTCTGTATTTTTTCCTGAAGTTACGAGACTGGTAGTACTACTACTCATTTGTTTTTTATGCCACACAGGTGGCTTTGTTTGTGTGTGGTGTTGGTTTGGTTTTGAAAAAAATGTTATATTGACCTTAATTTTGGTAACCATCTGAACTGATACTACTTTATATATTACTCCTCTACCAGTATTAACCATGCCTATGTACTGTTATGCTGATCTTCTGCCAAACTGATATATTTCCCACATAATCTATTTAACAGCTACTAAAAACTAACTTTAACCACCCTTCCTCCACTACTTAGAAAATAATCCAGAATAAGCAAGGAAAGCCTAATAATTAGGATTTTTTTTGCATCAGATATATGTGGATGATCAATATTTGGGAACAGCAGTAAAACAGACCCACCCACACAAACACTAACAGAAGAGAATGATTAGTGGAAACACATAATGGGTCACTTGTTGCAAATAGAACAGAAAAGAATGCATCTCAAAAATGTTTCCTCACTAATTAGTAAGCTCCTCCACATACTCCCACCCCATTACCCATCAATAAATTATACCTAACTACTACCAACCCCCCCTCCCCAAAACCTATTAGGAATTTAAAATATTGATTAAAGATAATATGGGACTAAGTACTTCCTCAACGCTGATGTCCTCAGTCCACTTCCAGTTAGGAAAGTCAGGGAAATAAAGGAATTGCTATAGAGGAAGAGAGGAGGTGTCATGTAATCCAGTACCCTCTGGCCAAAGTAGCGTGCTTCAGAGCAAGTGATAAACCCCCACAAAATGGACCTAATTTTGCAATTATAGCATGAATGAAGACAAAAGGGAATTTCTGCCCCCAGGTGGTGATCAGTTTGTGCCTATACTGTACCCAAGGATTGAAATGCCTTTTGGTTTTTAAATTGCAGATGATATTCCTATGAATGTCTGTCTGTTCCTTTTATGTCTCAGTGCTACCAAGAGGCAGTCTATTTCCACAGGTTAATTATATGTTGAGAAAAAAAGTATCACATTTTAATTTAGAGTGGCCTCTTGTTCTTGTATTATAGGGAAAGGTTAAAAAGGAGCACTCAGCTGGCTCACTCTAGACCACTTGCTGTTTTACATACATCTCCTTTCTTGTACTTTCGCCAACGTAATAGAAAAAATATTAAAGAGAAGGAATTCTTTAGGCTGACCTCGAGTAAATAGCCTGAAATGATGGGATGAAAATGAGCAATGGAAACTATAGGCTGAATAGCAGGAAAAATTAGAGGTCTGGAACAGTTTCCCAAAGAAAGCCCACATCACTTGCGTTGTTTAAAAACTAGACTGGACAAAGCACTCACTAATAGACCAAGAACAGTCCAGCATCAGCAGGGAGGATGGACAAAGTGACCCCCCATTTTCCAAGCTCTGACTTCTAATTCATCTTTTTAGTCTCTCCTTCTATGGAGGCCCTAAACTAGATTTTCACTGCCTCTCTCTGGACCTTTTCCTTTAGTGTCTGGGTAATGAAGACCAAAACTGAACATAGCACTGAAAGTGAGGCTGTATTATCAAATATATACTGGCATGATTTCTAGCCTATTCTTTAAAACAGCCTAATGTTATTTGAGCACAGCTGTGCAGTAAGAGGACTTCATTGAACAGTACACATGTAGCCTAAGTCTGTTTCCTGAGATGTTAACTAATTCAAAACCTAGTAGCGTACAAGAGCATTCTTGTTACTTTCAGTGTGTTTTGTCCTACCAATGACTACTTTGTACTTCATCAAAAGTTGCCCAGTTCCTTAGTTTTGTTTGCTTCTTTCCAAGTTCTTCAAGTCGTTCCTAGTTTTGACTCATGTAATCTACAAATGTTACCACTTCACTATTCCCTGCCACTTTCCCCACCATTGTCCCCACCCGCTTAAAAATTAAATAGTGACCACCACTAGTCCTATTGATGATCTCTGTTCCTATTAACCTCCTCTCCATCAAGACTTGACTATTTATTTTCCTATCTCAATGAGTTCTTAATCTGTAATAGGGCTTTACCTCTTTCCTAGTGGTTATCAAATTTTCTTACTGTCCCTTGGGGACGGTCTTTATCAGAAAACTTTTTAAAGTAAAGATTAAAGTACCGTTTTTGCTATCACCACGAGAAGTTACCAATTCTGTAGCAAATGCACTTACTCTATATGAAAAGGAGCAGTAAGAAAAAGCTTAGTTTCCTGAACTTTCCACCTAAATGATCTTCTCCCAGCCTATCCCAATAGAAACGAATTGCAAGTATGTCAGAGCTGTCACATTTGGCTATGCAAGTAGGTCTGAAGTGGCACAGATGGGACATCATCTTCTCATGCTGCCACTCTGTTCTTCCTGGTAATACATTTTACAGACTAAAAGCTCTTACTTGGAAGCAGGAGTTAAACTGGGGGACTAAGTTCCATTCAGTGTTGAAAAAAGGGTCATCACTATTTTGGTCAGCTGAGCTCAAACATAATACTAGTTTCCACTGATATAAAGTGGCAGCATGTTGTGTCAAAGACACCCTTTCTGAGTGGGTTTTGAGTGTTGCTGTAGTAAGTTTTGGATATATCATCCATAGTGAGGGAGACCGTGTTCAATATATGGCATGTTAATATTCTAGTATTTGTGCCACCTGGCATTTGTTTTTCCAGTGGAACAGCACCATTATTTGTTTTTTAGTTCTTCATATTACCTCCCTACCACTACCAGTACTTTCACCTTTGGGATGGGAATAATTTAGTTTGTTAATGGAACAGTTTGCTAGTACCACACACTCCTGGTGCTGGCTTCTCCTCCTAAAATACTCTTTAGGACACTTTTCAGGTTTACTATATCCCATTCCTGTTTTTAAGATGTAATTACTCAGATGCACTGACCAATAAAGAGATAAATAATCAATGTATGTCAGAGTGAGAGAGCGCCTGCAACAATTTGACTCCATTATACTTCCATGATTACTTTCCCACTGCACTGTCACTAGAGAATTCTGATTTTCACTTATTCCCCCTTATACATTTTTTCCTGCAGCTTTTTCTGTATCTGTTGTCCATTAATCTAAGATTTTTGCACACTGCTTTCATCCTCCTATTTTGTGGGGCTGGAAAGGATTGAACCAGTACTCCTTGCCTTTCTACAGTATCTAATGGCCCACCACTTGGGTCATAGCAGTGTTCGTACATATTTTTCATAAAGGAACTAGCTACTGCAGTACACTGTTAGAATATTAATGAGTGCATATATCATGATTTCACAGATCTGTGTCCTAATGTCCAATATGAAAATACCGAGAAAAAACAAGCACTTATTGCTGTTCTTGTCTTTTCCTCAGCTCTACATGGAAGTATATAAATTAGCGATTTTCTTCTAATCAAAAGTGTATAGTTAAAAATCTAAATGCTATCAGAAGTGAAAGTATTGAGATGTCAGTTATTTAAATGTTCATGTCTGCAGTTCAAGTTTGGTCAGTCTTCATGAGCCAATATTTTTACATTAGTCGACAACAGCTCTGTAAGGACTGAGAAGTCAGAGATAGCTGTTCCAGATAAAAGTTTCATGTGAGAAAAATATATTTTGTTGAAAGCAAGCCATTCAGAATTGCAATGCTTTTAAGAGATGTGTTCAGTGTTTTTATCTCCCCATTTGTATACATATGCACTTCTCATTTCTGCTTCAGACAGGACCACTGCTTTGTCTCTCCACCTCACAGTACCACCATTGGTACTTCTACAACAATAGTATCTAGCTGAAAAAAAGGTATTCATGCATCACCAGCACTACAATCATAGTCCTACATGCCTAGTACATTAGCAATGAATCACCCTTTGTGATGCCTATGTAATTATACTGTCTCTGGTAAAACAGAGAAGAAAAATTCTTAAGAAATTTCAGTCTCAAAGTAAAAGCCATTCTACACACCACATATTGCTTTTACACTCATTTCCCAGAAAGTAGAGAAAGATAACAATATTTTGGATCTTAGAGCCTTTCACGTAGACCTGGGCTCCCATCCCATGAGAATTTTCAAGATATCAAAAACTTTTCCCATACCAAATCAAGATGAAAAGTCGGAATCTTGAAAATTTCTGTGAACCAAAAATCAGGAAAAAAATGTAGAGTAGAACAACTGAAACATTTCATTTTCATAATTTTGAAATGTTTGTTTTGATTTAGATCTTTACATTTTACTATAAGGTAACAAATTTCTAAACAAAAAGTCATTTTGAACAGAAAAATTGAACTTGCATTTCAAAACCATCAAAATGAGGTTTCAACATTTTTGAAATTTTCAAAAAAAAAAAATCTGAAATGGGAAATTCATTTAAACCATCTCTTTCCTGCAAAGAGTTTAGGTTTTGACAAATTGGCATTTTTTGATAAAAAATGTTTAGCTGAAAACTTCCAGACCCAGCTGCACTTTCAAGTAATTTTTATTTTATTTTTTAAAGAAAGGAAGGAGGGAAAACAGTTGCCCATTTCCTTTCACCAGTTCAGTCACCAGTATAATTGTTAACGTTTTTTCAGTCTCACTCGCCGCACTATTCTTTGCAGCCTCCAAGAAGCTGAAATAAAAAAAAAATTCAATCTCCCCTCACACCTACAGATCCAATTTCTTTGAAAGTTATTTAATTGGAACAGTATTACCTATGAATTTAAGCCTAATATTACTCATTCTTAAAACAATTAATTTTTCAGAAAGGCAGGAAGGTAAAGTGTAGTTGTACTTGGAAATAGTGACTTTGTTGAAGTGGCATCATGAGGGTCCACGTTAGTTGAAGTTATTTTAAGATCAAATTTATTCACATTTTTTATTTCTCTATAAACTACCAAACAGAGATATTACCGTCAAGTTAAAGTCTTTCTTTTCTCATTGTCACCTGTAAGATTCTGCATGCCAAATTCTGCCTTTACTTATACCTGTGCAACCGGTTACACCTGTGCAATTCCACTATATTCATTGGCATTACACAGGTGTAAGTGAAGGGACAATTTGGACTGCAACTGAATGTGTGTAATGTGACGTTTTTGTTCCTTACTTGCAAGCTGGTAGTTTCCTACCAGTATATATCTAATCCAGCTCATAGCTGTTGTCACAAAAGCAATTCTCTAGAAGATTCGAGACACCAATTTCCAATCTACAAAGGCAAGAGGTACCTCAACATACTCCCAGTAGATACTTCAAAATCTTAAGCAAAACATATCCACATCTAACAATAAGTGCCCAGCAACAGCAATCAATAATAACTTCAAGGAGAGAATAAAATAATTGCTGGACTGGGTAGATGATCAATTTATAGTGAAAGGAATTGTTCCATTCTCCTACTATCATCAATCCACCAGTCCTGGCCCAACTGGAAATTAAACAGTAAGGAAAAGAATACAGGAACAAGAAAAGGGTCATCTTGCAGGACCCAGTAACAAAAAGCAGCATCCAACAAGGCTACAATATCAGTTTTGTAATGCTTAGTAAAAACAGCAGAAACAACCAGGTCACAGCCATGAAAAGCTTGTAAGATGCTGTTTCTGACGCTATCATCGGAATAGTTGGTTGTGCTCTCAAAGTGGAAGTTTTTCTGCTGATTGTGAGACCCAAACAATAGCAGAACAAACTCATCTTGCTATATTGGTCTTGATGCTTTGAGGCTTTTCATGATCTCCATAAAAAATGAAAAGGCAATTCTATCTGCAGAAAGATTTTTGTTCTGTCCAGATAGTACTTTTTAGCCTTCTTAACATCCAGAAGGTGATGGTGAAGCTCCAAAGGGCAACATGGATAGTTGGAACATAAGCCTTTGTGAACTCAACACCCTTGGGGGTGGGGGAAGAATGGGACAACAACCCCCTGCAAGACCTTGACAAAAGCTTTTTTAAAAATAATATTTTTAAAGATTAATGCCAAAGGGGGCACACGAGGCTGCAAGTGCAGAATACAGTGGTAAATCTTAGTTTTAGAGTCTCATCCAGATTTCAGGATAATTCTCCCAGATCCCTTGAGTAGGCAAGAGTCCAGAAAGTTCAGCTTCTTGGGGTGGGATATTCTAATCTAAAGTGTTCAGTACTAGCCTGAAATCTGCATGGACTTCAATGGGAGCAGAGTTAAGCTAATACAGAGTGCTTTGGAAAATACCACCCATCGTCTCCAGGTTTGGGTGCCTGATTAAGCCCAAGTCAGGAGATCTCTGGTTACTGGGCAGCTTTAAGAGATCTTGCCTTGACATATGAAAGCCAAAATCTACAGTTCAGTAGAAAAGCCCAGTTCAGGCCACTTTTCATGGCAACTTTAGCTAATGATGGATGGCATGAAGGCACAGAACTTCCCACTTGAAGGAAAAGGTGTCCATCTTCCAAGCAGACTTCTGTCAGTGCTGGGAGTAGAAACAAGAACTTCATTGTTGTAGAAAAAGTTCCATCTTGGGGACCCCACAGGTGGGGGGGGGGGGGAGATGACCCAGGGGGGATAGGTGTGTAAAACATGTTGGTTTAACTTAATTACTACTCTTTGGCATGGGCACTTATTGAGAGATCCCTGCACATAAAACTGTCTGCTTCTTATGACGGCCTTTCAATACAAGACATAATCCTGATCACCTCTATACAAAGAGGCAACACTGCTTAGGGTCTGGCAACACTGCTTAGGGTCATTCTGTTGCCACAATCTGTAAGAATTTATAGATTCTAGGGAAAGAGTAAATTTCTTCAACGCATACCAGATGAACCCAAATTCTAGTCAACTGATTCTCCAATGACCATTTTCCTGGGAACACTTTGGCCAGCACATCAGGGAACCTAAATGGGTACACCAGCTTCTGAAGCTTGCTGCTTTGGAGATCCTGATATGTCAGTTCCAAGAGTGGGTTCCCCTGGAACAAGTTGTTTGGGGAAGTAAATCATTGAGGAACAAACTATTTCTGTTGAAATGGGAGACAACAGTAGAAATTATTTTCTTATTGGTCTCCTAACAAGAGCATTGATTGATGGATCCTCTTGCCATCAGGCATGGGTGGAAGGAGAACTGAAGAGATGAAGGGAACAATGCCCAGTAGAGAATAGGCCTACTAATGAGCCTGAAGTAGAGAGTAAGCATCCACAATGAAGCTGTATATGTAATGTACAGGGACTGTGCTGATCCAGCATGTATAGACATGGAGTGTGATGTTGGCTCCAAAAAACTTTTATAAAGCTGCCACCATAACAGCAGCTGCGGGCTGTACCTCCCTGCAGTTGGTGGATTGGGTACAGTATGAGAACAATTCCACTGATGTCTTGGAAGAAACACAATTCCAGCTCACTATTGCATGCAGTGTGTTGGTTCTGCAGGGCAAATAAGAGTTAAAACAAACAAAAAATTATTCTTCTGACCAAAGTAAGCAGATCTTACTTTGAATACTCACATGGAGCACCTCAGCTGAGAACGTACTGTTTTTACATAGTCACTTTTCACAGCAGAATCATATTTTAAGTCACAAATCCTTCAATGGTCACAAAACAAATCCTCTGCTTATTTTGCTGACAGTCTACTTCCATGCTCTTTTAATATCCTAAATAGAACACTTCAAAAAAAAAGTTATAATTGAGTCATCAGCCCTCTCTCTATGATCTCTCTTGGAGAAAGTTTTCTTCCCCCTTTTGATGCCCTACATGACTTCATAAGTAATCCACAGCCTCAACTTCAAACAATTATATTCTCCTGTTCATTTTCATACCAAATCTTTTGCTTTTTAAAAGAATTGTTAAGAAGAAAAGGAATGTCTTTAATTATAGCAATTATATTCATCACAACGTTCTCAACTTCAGCAGTCCCTTCAACTCGTGGACCAGTAAGAACAGATGTGGTATCTTAGTTCAGTATTTTCAAAATGATCTCTTTGTTAACATGGACAATTCTAAAGGAGTGAAAGTGTTACAGAATTTTTGGTTTTGATTTTCTGCACTCACTTCATTAATCTAGGAGAGAGCTGTACGATGGAATAGGTCTATCATGAGACTGAGAGTTGTGGGTAGTTTGCAATATTCTGCATTTATACAGCCTGTTCAACTGAAGATCTCATAATGCTTTATAAATATAAGACCTTACCACCAGTAAAAGAAAGGTATTAAGAGTGTAAGTTGTATACATCTCTGTGATGTAAAGATGAGAAAAATGTTTGATAATATGAAAAGCTGTTTAACAACAGGTTATAATTTGGAAAGTGAGGTAGGTACAGGTGAGTTAGTTTAACTGCAATTGTTTTGAGAAGTGGTTTTTGGAAACAGCATGGCTGAAATTTATTTATTCAACCACAGAAGTAATGCGCTTGTTATTTCAAACTATACTTATGACTAAGATATACAGCAAAACCTCAACTGTTAATTAGTGAAAAAATGGGTATGCAAGGGTGGTCATGTTTCAAGAATGTGAAATGTGAAAACTAACTTAAAACAAAACTTATGTTAATTCAGTACAGAAAAAGTATATGAACCCCAGCACACGGATTTACAGAAACGAAGCAAAAACCATGTTTCTTTAGTTCTGGAGTAAGTGTTAAAAGGTACTTAAGACATATACACCTTATATGGGCCAATCAATCTTTTTTTGACGTCCAACCTATAGCCTCTGGACTGTTCTGGATCACCCATGTCTGTTGCACGTAATCGGAGAATTTCATAAACCCGTCTTGTGTGTTGCTAATCAAAGGGAAAAAAAGGAGAACAGTATGAATAATAATGTTATAATTTCCAAGCTTATTGCTGAATGATTTAAGAAATGAAAAGATGTGAAAATGCTACATGTTCAATTATTTTGCTTAAGATGTTACATGTATCATGAGAGATTCAAAGGGCAGTGACAGAGACTTGATTTTCCTCCCCCCATCACTTCCTTACTTCTTTGGTACTTCCTAACTAACAAGTTTGGCAGCTCACTCAGTCTTCTACCAATGTTTCTTCTAAAATAATTCCCGCCATGCAACCAATGCCTTTAATGCACCCCAGAATCCTTTGTACCAGCTGCAGTAGCATTTCAGAAGCAGCATTGCTCAGTTGCAAAGGATTCTACCACTCAGAGTCACAAAGGCATGAGCTGCACAGGAGTTCATCTAATTAATTGGCAGAAACCCTGCAGCCAGAGTTGAAAGACAGTTTGGGACTGGTCTGTTGGTGGGCAATTCATAATACTGTGGTTCCATTGCTAATTTGGAGCTGCTCCACTTGCTGCTTTCCTCACAGTTCTGTATCTAAGCACGGAACAGCAATTTTTAAATTAAACTATTTAGGAGATGGGGAGAGAGGATCGGACAAAAACCCCAAACCAGTAAAGTGAGGCAAGTCAAGGTAGTGATGCAATTGTATTTAGCGAAATTCACAAATTTGAAAATAAAAAAATAAAATAAAAAAAGTTTCCTGTTGCCATTATACCATTACATTTCTGTTGCATCTATTCTATAGCTTTTGGGAACATTGTTCTAGAGGAAAATGTTTTTGTCAGTCCCTAGAAATAATGGGCAATGAAGCATTATTTAGAGGAAAAGAGCAAATTTCTGGTTATGTTAACGGGTTTTATTAACTTTTATTAACTCGATTTATTAACTTAAGAAATGAGTTAAGAAATTTCTTTACTCAAAATGAATAGTTTAATAAAATTGCCTACTACCTCTTAAAGCCTCACAAACCTACAACAAAATATGTGCAATCAAGTTACATATTTTCAGAATTTAAAAAGATTTTATTCTGCCTTTATTGTATGTTCTTTAAATAGAGATGGAGCCTTTGATACGCTTATTATTTCTACATGTTTAGATAAGTTTTCATTTAAATATTAATCCATTCAAATGTAATGTCCCATAGACATGCAAAAGGTCTGCACTCTGCTCTCCCCTTACACCACTATGTAGTTTTAATCTGTAAAATATGGGTTCACTTTTCGTTTTTACTTAGGTCTCAGTATTTTCAAAGACTTCATAAAAATCAGAGGTTCAAATAAATCAGAGTATCCAGAAAAAGTTAAGGGAAGAAACAGAGTTCCTGCAGAGCTCCTAAGCAACTCTGCAGCTCCTCTCCTGCAGTTTAAACACTCCATAAGGAGTTTACCACCACCAGTCTTCAGCAGCTTAGAATCTGCCTTTTAGTATTTCTAGAATCTGCCTTTTTTCTACATTTTAGTATTTTATTATATATCCAATTAAAACATATTTTATTTGTATAAACACATGGTTCCTCCTAGTCAAGCCTTATGTCAAAATACTAATGGTACCGTACCAAAGCATTGTAGGAAAGACATTTTTTTTTTTCTAAAACCATAGTAAGCTAGGAAATGTTTCATTTCCAAATGCACTCCAGAAATATGCTGCATGTAAACCAGGAGGTGTGTGTTAGAAACTTGAAGAGCAGAGTAGCTGTGTTTGTGAAAACTTTTGAATACTAAGCACTAGATTTGATTAGATTAGGACTGAGTATACTTGTACAGATTTTAAAATACCTTATTTATTTTCAGTTTCTGTTGAGCCTCTGTCACCATTTCTTGACTGAATCCTTGCATTAGCTTCTCGGGGGAAAAGCAAGGCAGATCTTGGCAGAGCTTCACAAGTACAAAGTCTCTGAGTTTCACATAGTTTTCAGATGGATCTTCAGCTGGAAAGAATATAGAACTATACAGTAACTATGAACTTTCTGTAATCTGTTCTTTTTTCAAGCATCTAATTATCTGATACTTTGGGAAACTTACTAAAAGTAAGGACAGACAACATCCTTAAAACACAGAAACAAAAGTATACATAACTGTACTTCATTATTCACCCATATTTTGGGTACTGCCATAATATAAACATACCTAAATAAGACAAGTTTAAAAAAGATCACAGTGGGCCACAAATTCTTAAAATTTTGTTTTAAAAATGTATCTAAAAGACCTAGTATACAATGTCCTTACACATTCAGCTATTGTCCAACATAAATTCTCAGTTTCTTTTTCTGAGGTTAAGACTAATTTCATATCTAACTCTCCTTCTATCCCACAGAACTTATATTGTATGAGTTCAATGGGTGATTTTTCTTACAAAATCTGTTGTAATATGTAAGGCACTAAAAGGTGAGTTGGACCAAATATTGATCTCAGTTCTTCCTTGCTTTAAACTCAGTGGCATCTGCCTCCCAATGCCTGGAGTATGACCATTTTTTGTGATTTAAAGGTGGTTATTATAGTACAAGTCATAAGAATTGGATAACACTGAGTGAAAATAATCTCCAAAATATACCAATTGTAAATGTCAACTATAGAAAAATAATAAAAGCTGCATGGAGATGAGAACCATGAAATGGCCAAGACAGCCAACAGCCGGTGTAAGGAATGCAGTGTCTATACAGACACTGTGTCACCCTAACTGCTTGTGGAGGTGAAGTTGTTATGTTGGTATAGTAGGGCACTTACATCGGTGGGACAGAGCTGTAGTGTGTACACTGATATAATTAGGTTGACGTATGATGCCTTATGTTGACATAACTGTGTAGTGTAGACCAGGCCTCAAGTTGTCAAAAAAAATTTAAAAAGCTATCTACCTAATAACAACAAATATAATCATAACAGCATTGGGTTTGTTTTCATTATACCTCAGGCTATGATAGGGTATTCAGGCAACTATAGTGATATAGACAGGAACACACCTACTCCATTTCAATGAAGGATAGAAAACGGAAAAACCTCCTGTGAGATTCTAATTTAAAAATGACTCACTATTAGTGATATTTTATTTGGAATCTGATAGTCTATCATGATACATGCTTCTCTGTAAGCAAAAGGAGTTAACTCTATTCAAATCATAGCTCTGGAGAGCTACCGGGAGTAGGAAGTGGGAAGGAAACTTAAAAAGACATGAATCAGCTACAATGCAAACCAGCATGAAGTCATTTGTGAAGACTTATTCCCACCTATGAACTACTCAGCAGGAAACGTTTACAAAACCACTGCAAGCAGTTTTTACTCCCTTACTAAACCTTCATAGACAGGTCTCTGACAAAAAGTTTATCTGAAAGAAACACTGGGCTCCCCAGAGCCTGGGAGCTGCTTTTGATCTCTAACCTGTGGAATTCAGTGCTACAGGCAGCCAGATTCACATAATAATTGGATTTTTTAAAGGGTTGATAAATATCTGACCATTAACACTCGTGATTTAAGGATAATCAAGTGTCATGCTTCAGGGTATAAACTGACCACATAAACAGGGTCAAGACAGAATTTTTCCATCACACATACAGTACTGCACAATTGGCTAGTTATTTTCTTGGAACAGGATGGGAAAAGGCTTCTGATCATTACCAGCGAAAGTGTATCAACTTGGTGGACTAATGGTCTACATTTGTATGGTGAGCCTTATGAGCCTATCCTGCAAGGAAGGCAAGAGGATATGCAGCAGAATTAATTTTGATGAAAAGGAAAAACTGGAGACTGATTTTTAAAAGGACAGTAAAGGTGAAACTGGTGAATTAGAGTAAGACAAAAAGAGGTGGGAAATTCCTCCGTAATAAGCACTGTTGGAAGTACATTTCACTTACGTGGGCCATGACTGCAATTTAGAATCTGGCTTCTGTGACTGAAACTAAATGTAGGAATGGACTAGTCACAAAAAATGCCAAGTCCAAGTAAAATATATATGCAAGCTGAAGACAAGTTAACTGCTTCCAACTCACTCCAACCAAGCAACAATTTTATAAATCCACATTATCTTGTACTTCTCATTGAGTTTGAGGCCCCTTCCTTACCCACCTTATAACTATAGATTCCATCTAATTTTCATAATTTCCTACCCATCTTATGCCTGTCCAGCCCAACTTTTCCCTAGCAGCGGCAATGAGAAATGAATGAAAAGATGAATTTCTCTCTCTATACCCTTTAAACTCTGTGTAGAAAGCATCATGGTTCCTAGCTGATTATTCCACAGGGCAATTTAAAATCTGTTTTGGAACAGTTTCACTGGGTCAGAACACATACCACACTGTGCGCACTGAGGGACAGACTGGTCATCTGCCTTTTACATCCTGGTTCCATCTCTTATGTAATGCTATGCTGAATACCTTTTGTCAAATGTTTCATTTGCTTTGCCATAATCAGATTTACTGGATTATATGAAAGGTTTTATTGTATAACTAGAAATCACAGCATTTTAATTAACAGGAAATTAGATACACATTTTACATAACAGTAAACAAAAAAAATGTTTGTAAGTGTTTGTGATGCTTCAGTGAGGTTTCTGTGACTTGTATTGAAGTTCAGAGACCAGATATCCTATATGTATTAGTTGATAACCCTGCAGCACTGTGTAGAAGGAAAGCAAACATGTCTTATTGTACTTAATGTTTCTCTTTGAATATTTTTTTTAAAATATCACAATTAGATGTTATTTGTACAGCAGTAGCACCTAGAGTGGAGTGTTATTCTACTTGACACGTTCTCACAGTTGTTTATCATACTGTGCACTAATATATGGGCTACTGATACAGTATTTCTCCTGTGGTTTCATATGCCAATTCCCTTCCCTGTTATAAGCAGCACATACCTCTTCTTTTTATATTCTTTTTCTTTCTTCTCTACCCTGCAATCCCATTAATATTTTTCAGGTATTCATGCAAGGTCATCACTGACTTCATGCAGATCTTCTATCAGTCTACTACCCGTGTTCCTGGGACACCAGACTGCTGTATATGTTTCCAGTGGTTGAAAGACTCTGGCCTTCACATTAACATGAATATTTTACCATCAGTATATTTTCTGATTTGCTGTTTTGTTTAAAAGGAACAAACTCATCAAGGAGTTTGAGAAAGCTCAATCTCTTGGCAAACTCAGCTGTGTACCTCACAATAAAATAGCTAATTAACTCGTAATCCTTTCATGCCAGGGATTGGATTTTCCTGGTGTGCTGTTCTCTGTAAGTACAGGATTTAAAGAGTTGCATTATATGCAGTTCTTCTGTAAAACAGGGTAATATTAACCCTGAAGTAAACTGAAGCTAAATCTTCAAAAGACCATTTGATTCTGACAGATGAATGCAAAAGTTAGGTTGCAGGCTAACAGGCAGCAAATGCTCCAAGTTTTCTCTAATTGAATTCACATCTCTAATAAAACAAGCATTCACATACCTGTTATATCAAGCACTGTTGGAGAAGACATATAGTATCTATGAACAGTTTCAAAAAGCTGAGCACCATGGCCTTCTCCTTGGAATGGTGGCAATATCAGCATCTGGCTACAGACAGAAAGGATTTTTTTTTTTAAAATTAAAAAGGGACTTAACTAGGAAACAATACAACTGAAACATTTAAATATGTTGGGTTATGATCAATGTTTTATTTAAGGATTAAAGCTAATTTATGGTGATTTGGGGGCTAAAACATGTAACAATTTTTTAAAAATTGCTAAAATAGTCAAAACTGGTTTGAGAGTCCACCCTGCTACAGAAGGCAACAATGAAACAAATCAGTGCATAGCCAGCTAATAATGGGGATTTTTTTTTTTTTTTTAAACAAATCAACACCATTATAAACAAGTATTGGGAACTTCAGCAGTTCCCTCTTCTGAAATAAAAGGGAAGGCACGTGTTATGCTGCCAATTACCTTACACGTGGCCGGGTTTTGTCTGGGTACACATAGTAATTATAGACTGTCATGTAGCCTACGGTCGCAAAGAGCGTAGCTCCATCCTTATTATACTTCTCAAATCTGCAGATAAAACAGAAAGCCAAGCAGGTCAATTACAGTCGCGCTCCCATGCAGTGTCCATTTTCTTTTCCATTCTCCAACTGAATTTTCAGTGTCAGCAAGCTACTCTGTGAGAGCCCAATGGGTACACCTGCTATGTTCTGAATGTACAATTCACTTAATTGGTGTGCAGCAACTTGGATAAATCAGGCCTCTTTACAGCACTTTAGTGCACTTGCCTATTATAAAGATGAATAGGTGGCAAGTAAAAGAAAACACAGGCAAAGCTCATTTTACTGTTTAAGCCTACATTCAGGGCTCTAACGGACAACAGCATTTAATTCAGCTCTATTCTCAAGGTCTCCTAAAGCATAATGGAGAAAAACTCAAGCCTGATAAACAATGGTTTTTCTTTCCTGGGAAAAATATCATTATACTGTCCCAATAATTGGCCAGCCACAATTAAAATGCAGGCTTTGTGGAGGTAATAAGTTCCACTGTTGCTTTAGAACTGTACTTACACTAGAAAGTAGTTCCATCTTTCATCATCCACGTCAATAAAGCTAGCAGTTTCAATAAACCACATCAAGAAGGTCTGAAGCCTTTCATGATATTCTCGAAAGCCTGGACATGTCATGTCAGCCTAGGGAAAAAGCCAGGAGAAGTCAGGTGAAACTCATCACCGAGGTAAAAGAGAAAGCCTGCAGAATACAATTAAATACTCCTGTGGGAAAATATTTATAAGCAGAATACTCTGGTTCAACTAGACACACACTGAAAAAAGATTTGGTAAAATAATGATGTTTATACATTGCAGTTACAACAGATTACTAAAAATACATCACTACAAAACCAAGCTATATCTGTTTGTCCTAAAGGATCTATTTGACTTTTTTCATACCTGATATATCTGATATGTTATGTCTTCTCCTGCTTCCTCATTATGAACTGAATATGTGTGTAGTAACGTTCCAAAGGGCTTAAAATTAACCTCCTTTTCCAGCAAAGAGACAAAGTCATCTGTGCTTGTGCAAAACCCAGGAGGGATGATTTTTCTAATTTTGCTTTCTACATCATCTGCCTACAGAATAAAAGAGTGAGAAAGAGAGACAAAAAAAATCAAAAGCTAGTATTCCACACACAATATTATGAAAGCATAGTTCTACTGGGAAAAACAAATTATTGTAAAAAGTACCCCGATACAAAAAGAAAAGTTGTTCAGAAAAGTGCTCAGTACCAGGGTGAAGGAGGGCAATGCCTTTCATTGCTTAACAATGACCCTTCTGGCAGATGAAGCAGCAGCATTAAAGGGTTCCAAAAGGAGTTTGGTCCAGTCATTGTCTCACGGTAGCTATAATGTATGCCCAAAGGGCAATGATGTGAAATGGGGAAAGACTGGAAGTGTTGGGGGGATAGTCCTCAAAGCTGTCGACTAGTAAGGGATTTTTTTGATAGGCCAATTTTGAACATCTACTCTGTTAAGAGAGAAGATACTGTGTTGATAAACACCAATGAAGATGGTGGGATAAAAGGGAGGCTGTGAACTGGGAGAGACATAGGAATTCCTGCTTTCCCATTTGCCAGCTTGTGATGGATGTGGTGCAATTACTCTTCAAAGTAAGATGCTAGCTCCACTTACTGTTCCTTAAGACTCTCTTCAGCTGGCAAATCTTTGAAACTGCACTGACTGTGGTGTGCTCTTCCATGATACTGCTTTCTCCAAGCCAAGCAATGGCAGCCAGCAAAAGGCATAGGGGAGGTAACTGAGAAAATGGCAGTCCTAGTAAGAGGGAGTGGCAGCTAGCGCGCGCTCTCTCTCTCTCACACACTCTTGAAATGCATGCTTAAAGGACCAACTACAATAAACATTACAAATTCAAAGAAGGAGAGCCTATCTCCTAGCCAAAATATTTTTTAAAAATTAAATTTGAGACAAAATGATATTACACAGAAATGAAACAGGACAATTTTCAACAACTTGGATTTGTAACCTCAAGATGGGGGAAGGGGAGAGACATGAGTCTTGAGAGCAAATTTTAATTCAGAGATTAAAATTACCTTTGTTAAATGACCACAGTGAATGTTAGAGGCTATCAGCTGAGCAGACTTCATAATCCTTTTCAAACTCCCAAAGACCACTTGATTGAATACATTTACTACTTCTCTTTAACCATGAATATTTGATGAAGTTTCACAATAACGTATTACTGCTTCTCACCAGGCAATAAAACTTAATGAATTGGTCTCAACTTAACAAAAACCTAACCCCTCAATACAACCCCTAAAAGCCTGACATTACATTCAACAAAATGAGCTTACATTCTATTCAAACTTTCCTCTGAACAATGAACCCAGGTTTTTACTTAATGGAGTTTGCCGTGAGTTCAGCTGTAATGTTTGTATTGTATCTATTTCCACAAGGACTGACACAAGAACACTGTGTTAACTTACTAAGCAGCTCTTTCACACCGTTTACATGCATGATGGGTATTAGTTCTAAACCAAGACCCTTGCTACTTAGCATTCAAAACAGGGAAATTAAGATGCTTAGGACAAAATACACTACAAAAGGCTAATACAACATGCTACTAATTCCTGTCCTTTCAACCACAGTCCCCTAAGTAGAAGTAATGCACCTGCAAATGAATAGCACTTTATCATCATTCAGTTAGATTTTTAGGACAGAAAACCATGGATGGAGTTCAGCACAAACAAGATTTATTCTCAATGGTTTGGTACTACCAACATTTATATTTAACTTGCTTTATATTTATAAAAAGAGCTATTAACCGGTTAAGATATAGCTCTACAATACTTTGTCTAAGAGCCTATTTTAAATCCATACATCAGTCTTTGCATCCATTTTATTCTCAAGACAAAGAAGGTGCATTTACTAGAACCTTTTCTGTTCTCTCTACAGCAGTATTTGATAAATATTTTTTCCCTGGAACCATTAATTTAACTGAATAATGGATCAGGCAAAACAAAAATTATGCATTTGTTTAAGATCAACGCAATGTAGTTACTAACAAAAGAACAATATAACAGAGTGCATGTGTGTATTAACATTAATAGTGTTAACATTTTTCACAACCTATTTATCTAGCCATAAAATGGTAGTCATGCCTTGTGAACTATTATATGTATTAAATGTATTAAAGTACTTATGCTTGCACAAGCTGACAAAATTGCAGAAAACTGCAAATCAACATTTACAATAAAATTGTTTTTGTATTTCTGGAAAAATACCATAAAATAGAAACACAGTCATCCATTCAATGAACGCTTACAGTAACTCCTCACAGTATGGTTTATACATATATAAAGGACCAACCATATGGTTTATACATATATAAACCACACATTTATATATGTATTATATATATATAAATACTACACACACACACCTCTACCCCGATATAACACGAATTCGGATATAACGTGGTAAAGCAGCGCTCCGGGGGGGCGAGGCTGCACACTCCAGTGGATCAAAGCAAGTTCAATATAACGCGGTAAGATATTTTGGCTCCCGAGGACAGCGTTATATCGGGGTACAGGTGTATATATATAGAAAATCTAGAAATAGGAGAAATTATGTTCAGCATGATCCATTAGTTATTTGTTGATTCACTGTGCTTAATATGTATGTTTGAGAGTGTGAGTTCCCTCCCATGTACTCCACAGAACAGCAGCAGCAAACTTTCTTACGTGGCTAGTCCAGTGGTGGTGAGGAGGACATTGCAACTCTTTCCCCTACTGAAATTAAGAAGATACATCAAGCTGTTTGAATATGATCAACACTTCCTATGGGAGCCCTCATTAGCGACTACCATAGTGGAAAAAAAGCTACAGAAAAAATCTAAAGCAAGCTCTGCATAACAAATAAGATTTACAGTCATGGCTAGAAAAGCTTTATTTTGTTTGCAGAAGACAGAATAGGTAATTCTTTATAAAAAGTTGTATTCCTCACATTGCTTAGAAGTTTGTGAGGTTACCTCTTATAAGGGAAAACCCAGAATCCTCAATTTGGAGTGGTGGTAGACGTATAAAGTCCTGATTTTCAACTATTTTGTTTTGCTATATTTGAATATGAACTACCTGAAAGCTCAGGAATAATCACATCTGGGATTTTGGCTCAAGCACATGGCTAGTAATTTAAATCTGCACATATATTTTACTAATTTTTGAATTCATTTATGGCAGCATCCATATTCAAGAATCATTTCCCCCTTGTCATGGACTGACCATTGCTTCCTTTAATTTCAGGGTAGGATTCAGTTCCCTGAAATCCTTCCATTTGACAGTATCCCACAGGACTTCTAACTCCTATAAATGTATGCAACCACCAAAACGTGTTATGTTAAAATAAAAAAAATCCTTTGAAAAATATCCAGAAAAACTGAAAAAATCCCAGAATTTTCTGTAAATTAGTTTTCTTCCTGCCCTTACTCATGAATAAGCTTTTAGTATGCTTTCTTCTTGAAGACCAAGAATATTAAGTGGAAGGGAAATAAGGATCAAGCCCTTTTAATAAATAATAATAATAAGGGAGTTACTGCAATTCCCACAAGAAATATTTTCCATTAAAACTGAAAGTGTCAGTGGGCTTCCGCACTGGCACTCAGGAGACCTGGATCCAATTCCCAATCAAATATATATTATTCTTTGGCATAGGAAAGATTATGGCTCTCCACTCTAGTGAACTGAAACTTTGTCGGTTAAACCAATGATGCAGCATGTATCTACTAGCTATGCCATCCTGTTTCATATTCACATGTGACCGGTACGATACAGCTGCACAGCATTTTGGATATAATCCCAAGGTTCCTGGTATAGCTCTCTACTACAGTTGTTTCACGGAGATTTTGAAAGGTGTTTGGTGAGCTCAAAAGAATTATGGGAGAGAATAAATTCTCAGGCCCTGAACACTCAATTATCAGTTCCTGTTCAGGAATAAAGACGTCTGCCAGAACTTCTGGAAAGGCAACTGCAAGGTGGTAGAGTGTGGGCTTCATATCTGTGCAGGAAGCAAGGCCTACAGTTGATGGATTTTTTTGCTTTAATTCCTCTCCCCCTGCAGAGACACTGTCTCTGTACCGTGCTTTAGAATAATGATTACTTTGTGGAGTGATGCTTTTATTTTTGGATCATGACTACAGGTAGGTGGGACAGATGTTCTCAGCACCTAGGATAAACAGCTATGGCTGTCTAACTTCAGAAGGAAGAGACTTCTGTACCTCTGTGGTAAGCTAGTACCAACACTGCAGCACCAGGGCCAGAACAGAAAAGAGTGACTAGCTACTCTTGACAGTTATGGTTAAGTTATGGTTACCAAGTCCACATTAGGTACTGCTACCTACTGCTAACAGAGATCTGAACAATTAGAGAACTAACTATTCCAGAGCACATGATGGAACTCCAGTGCCTGTTCTTAATCAGTCCAGGAGTACATCAGCCTTAATGACAGTGAAAGTGATCAACATAGCAGTTACAAACAGGGACCAAGCAAAGTGCATGATGTGACTTTTCACAGGGATTACTCCCAAATATTTATCTCAATGTATCTGTCCCCAGTGATTTTGAATGACCACGTATGTCAATTTAATCAGCCATTGCAAAAATGATTGCCTGATGAATCAGTATCTCTCTGGGTTTGTTTAAACAAACTGTGCAAATGCATGATAATGGTGGGCTCTGCCTTTGACAGATCTCCATCTTTATATCATTCTCCCAATCTCAATGACAGTTCAGCCATCTAATATAGTAATTATAAAAATCTGCTGGCTACATCTTGTATAACAGACGAAATCAAGGGTAAGATATTCAATAAAAAAAGAGTGAGAATGAAATAACCTATGCACAGCCACACGGAAAAGCTGTTGAACCTGGTGCTGTTACTTATATAGGCATCACCTGCAGTCTGTATGCTGCCACACAAGAAATGCCACATGCACTCAATTTCAAAGTGATGATGGGGAATTGGGAATGGATTAGTAAACTAAACAATACTTTTATTAGGAGACATGCCAAATTGGTGTTGGATTTCTCCTTGTGTATTAAAACTTTACCGTAATTAGTAACCCTATTCTCTTATTTTCCATGGTGGAGGTGATTTATGGAGAAGTGCTTAGTTGTAGTGAGAGGCAGTTGCTAATATGAAGTTCCTTTATGTGGTTTGCATGTCGCTATTAAGTAGCTTCCTATAAACAGGATTATACTTTTGTTTAGATACATTTATGTATCTCCTGCTTTAGAAATTATTTGTATTAGTTTTGATGAGGGAGTATAGGAAGAAGTGATCTGAGGTAGTGTTATTAAATAACATGCCAGATATTAAAATTACACACTCTTTTCATACAATTTCTTTATTAAAAGCAAAAGAGGTCACTGTCCAGCTGTAATGGCACAACAAGCTAACATTTACAGTATAGCGAGAAAAGGTTGTCTAAGAGGCTACTAAAATGCCTCATTTAGATTTCATGTAAAAGAGTGGAATACCTAGGGAATGGCAGTGAGCAATCGGTAGAGCAGGAGGCAGTCCAATAGGTAATACTGTTCTGATTTAAACTTGGGGGAAGGGAGGGAGGGGGAAGTAGTGGTTTCTTTTAATCTCTCTTTGAAAAACAAGCCTCACCTCTAAACTAAATTCTGCCCCCCCATAATGCCAAAATGAAGTATTACTCTCAGAAGAGTATGCAGATGTTCAAACTATACCACATGCTCCACTGGGCTCAGCTCTCTCTCAATGGGATTTAGATACACTTATGGGCAGGGCAGATAAGACACATGCCTATGTCTTAGGTCCTAGCTTTTAAAGTTAGGATGTCAGAATCTCTTTTTTTTTTTTTTTAATTAGGTTTCTTGCCATGATGGTTTTTTTCAAGATCTTTTTCACATGATCCAAGTAACTATGGCAGAAATATCTGCTCAAGTTTGCAGACAGCCTCCTGCAGAGGAAAGGGCAGCAGCCCCTGTCACCAGGAAAGAAGCAGCATGGCTCCTTTCCCACAATCAAAGCATGGCCCTCTGCTCTAGGGAGGGCCTGGATGCCTTACTGGGCTCTGAAGGATTGACTCCCCCTGGGTAAGGTTTGCCTGACATTTTTGGCTACATGGATCAGTTTGAGGGGAGAAGTGGTGTCTCCGCCAAAACATCATCTATTCATAGCACCAAAGTTAGCTGTCACTCACAGTAGACTGCACAGACCTTAATACAATCATCCTTCTTTCTTATGTGCTTTGATCAACATTAAAACAGTTAATGTTAAAAAAACAACAACTACTGTTGGGCATCTGAATTAATACCCCTTTAAGTTGACAACTAGTGTTTCAGTCTTTCTGCAAACATTACTATATTGTCTATACTCTGTTCATGTTTTTCAAATTTCTCTTCACAACCATAAAGGGTAGAGGTGCTTTTTTATAAATGAAAGATGAGAGTCTGGAGAACAAGATGACAGCCTTAAACAAAAAAAGCCTGATCATCAATTTAGCTCAATCTGGTCCAATTCAAGCCCTGACCCTTCTCTCTCAAAAGTGATCTTGTTTGTCCTTAAACCTATACATGCAATCATGTGTATCCGTGCATGTTGAAGACTAGGTTTTCCTTGCTCTTTCTTTTCCTGGACCTGTGATTTGTGAGCTTTTCCTCTGGTAAGGATTCAGTCTATTTGCCTGGCACCTACTCTGGGATGTCCATACTACTGAGGCAGTCACTGAAGTGAAAAAAAACAAGAAATTAAAGATAAGGGATAGATGGGCTAAAGCTACATTAACACACCAAGGAATGCAATAAAAGTAACAATTATAGTTCTATTCTGAATTCCAGTGCTTTCTTGCAAGTCATTTTCTCCTTGGACCAGATATGATAAAGTCTTATTAAAACTGACATAACCCTTTAAGAATAAAGGCGATTAGCTACGGTCAACTAGTGCAATAATAATGAGAATGAGAGGCGCCCATAACAGGTTATTACTTAGTGCAGACATACAGGACCTTCAAATATCTAAGACGTGTCCTCCACCCAGGGAAAGACTGATATGCTTGCAGTGTGTTGTTTACATGGACAACACAGGACCAGCTTCAGGAAGGAAAAAGTTGTGTACGCTTCTGTGGGGATGAAGGAAGATATGCCTTGTCCCAAAATCTGATTGTAAGGCAAGAGGCCTTGCCTTGAGAGTTTTTTCCCAGATACAAATCACAAGGATGGAGGAAAATAGAGGGCTAAGATTAATTTACATCTCTGCTAGATTTAGAGAAATGTATAAGACAACAGGGAATAGGCAGTATTTTATCTAGTCCCCTGGCCTGTGTCACTGGTGCATCATGTAGGCTCAGTCAGCTGCTCTGCATACTGAGTAAGACTGCCCCTAGACAGGAACAGCAGCCAATGCAGTCAAAAGGGAAGGAAGTTTGCAAGGGGGAGAAACACCACAGGAAATAATGAGGAAACCAAATCAGCTGGATTACCAGGGACTTAGCAGCTCAGTGGAGAGGTATAGGGGAGGAACACTACTAGGGGAACCAGGAAATAGTTTGCCACATCTAGCCTTGTGTGACACTATTAAAAAAAAACAAAAAACAAAACCAAACACTTTTGCAAACTTATAACAATGTTCATAATAACCTAGGGAAAAAACCTCAAAACCTGCAGAATCAGTTTTTACTATTAAATTTTACTATTAAAGAAATTACATATCTGCTACAGAGGATACCAAGTCTCCAGATTCCTTTATTTTCTAACTACCGCAACCAGAGTCTCCAGATCCTGGGATCCCAGTGTATTTAGCATTTCCTGCTCTGTCACCTCTTCTCACTTGTCTACCTCATTCACAGAGTGGGTGTTTTCTTTCATATCCTCCTTGTCCTTCACCAATTCACTGCATGGTGCCACAGTGATATCCAGAAGCCCACTGGGCTTGGTAGAGTCCTGAGAATTTGGCCCAGTTTGTCATTAAGAAGGTAATATTTCCTCTGAGTCAGACAGACTTATTATTCTGGGCCTTGAGACTGGAGATCTTCCTGCAGCACTGCTTGCTGCTCCAAGTGATGTATGTCCCCAGTCAGCTGTTTGGACGCCTAGTCATACACTCAAGTACTGTGTATGATAAAGTACATCTGGCACTAGGTCTCCCCCTCTCTGAATTGTGATAGTGCCTGGAGGTCCCAGACCCATTGTGCTAGGCAGTATACAAAATCAAGAAGATGGTTGCTGCTCAGAAAATTTTATAATCTAAGTAGATGGCTGCCTGCACATCTGCTTCAGCCAAGCTGGCACCATCCTCATAGGGAGGCCTCCTCCAAGATAAATATAAATAATTAAGCTTGTGTCTGAAAACAGCACACAAGTGAGCTCAATTGTGTGCACAGTGGTATCTGTACAGGTAAATGGCTTCCAGTCAACTTGATCCAGGTACAGTAGAATGCAGAAAGTAGATCAGAGACTATAAACTATTTAATTAGCGACTGGTGTGATGGCAGAAGAAGGAATATTTTTTCTACTAGGGCTATAGTGTACATGTGTTGGCATGTGGTGTGCTGCAGTTCTGCAAAGGTGAGAACAAGCTATCTGCCGCATCTCTCTCATGCGGACAAGGCGCATGAGTATATCACAGTGGGAAAGGGTGTGCTTTCATAGTGGATAATGACACCCCTAGCTGATTAAAGACTGTTCCTTCAGGTTCTGAATGAGTCCTGATCAGCCTTCCTCAGCCAGAAAGATGGTAGATATCACCATGGGGACTTGAGAGAAAGTTGAGAGCTTTGAATGAGCAAAAAAGTTGGAGGATCCCAGGGACTACAAAGGTGAACAAGGACTCTCCCACCGTGAATAGAGAGGGAAGGAAGCCTTGTTGGTTCTGGTCTATTAATTGGGATGCTCATGGAAGTTCGCTACGGTGTTATACACCTCGCTCTCCATTTTACCACAGCTCTGAAGTTACATGGTGGAGAAGGGCTGAACCCATTCAACTGTGTTATCTAGATAATCATAATTTTGGAGACTGCCATTTCTCATCTCTTCAGTTCTAGAAAACTAACAAGATTACAGAGCATGATCTTTAGGTTTCTTGATATGTTGCCTTAGTCTCTATACCATTGTAATCATAGGGTAAGTGATTGAACAAATATGCCTTCATGCAACTTTAGAGAAGAAATGGATTAATTTTTTTTGGTAGGGGATTTGCCAATTTCTTTTTCTTTAGAAAAATTAAATGCATCTTTTCTTAAACATATTTAAATTATCTTTGTCCACTTTTGAAATGGGGAACTTTAAATCCAGTTTGACATCATAGAAAGGAAGGCTGCTTACTGGTAAAATATTTCTAAATGGCAAACCTTGTTTTCAGGCTCAGTACAATGAGCAGTCGATGCAAATGCATAGCTATTTTTCACTCTATGCAGTATTATAAAGATTCAGCAAATAACCAATCAATAGCACTTTTGGAAAGAAATCAATACAACTTTTTCTTCCTTGTAACTAAGTAATAACCCAAACAATGGTGAATTTTCTTAATGCATCAGGAACCACCAGATCTTAGTCTCTCTCTAAACAACTAGGTAGACTCTTATTCAAATGTTTAATATCTAGTTATATAAACATGACTAAAAACTGCTTATTAATATTCTATGTCTATGGCATACTTCAGCCTACTGAAGGGAAAAAGCAGGAATATCAAAAGTTGACTGTTCAGCTTCAGTTTTCATATCTGAATAATTCAGCTAAAAGGCTTTATAAATGGATGCAAAAACTGAGGTTAGCTCACAAAAAGGAAGTCAACCTGATAATGAATATGTGGAGTGGAAAAATAAGTTTACTAAATTTAAAAGAATGGGAAAATATTTTTCCCTTCTGATTATATAAGTGTTTTGTAAGCACAGGAAGCGTGTGTAGTAAAATATAAATACTGACAATATCTCTTTGAGATGCAGAGTAATTGATACATAACTGCGATGGGAAACTAGGATAGCTCTATTTCTAAAACAAAATTCCTTTCAGTTGCTTTCTGCACCTCTCATTTTAAAGAATACTCTTAAGTATTCCTATTTTACCATACACATTTTAGTTACAAGAACGTCTTTACCGTCTAATGAGATTATTTTAAATCTGGAAAACTCAACACCACCCTATCTTCTAATTAACATAAAATTTCAGTCTTACTTTATTTTTGAACACTAGCCTTGATGTCAGCTCATCTCTGGAAACAGCATGCATTAATTTGACTACTGCAGTCAGAAGATGCACAAGGGCACAACACACAGGTGGGTTCAAAGCTTTTTTTTTTTTTTTTAAATTTAGCTACAGTATGAAGAGTATATATTTTTAAAAGCTGACAGTAACTATGAAGTAGATAAATGCGGGGCCTAAACCTCTTGATTATGACCCTTTTAAGAATTTTAAATATTCTATGAAGATTTGAAAGTGTAAGTTTGGCTCTGACTTTACCTCCACACAGTCAAAGTTTTCATTAACTTTAGATGTATACTTGATGCGGAAAAGTGTTGACAGATTACCAGCATTGTAGTACAAAAGGATCTTCAGACCCTTGTAACCGAAGGCAACTTCACTGGGGGAGAAAAAAAAAAAAAAAAAAAAAAAAAATCATCAGGAACCCTAGACTCTACTAAACAATCACAGTAAGCTGTAACCTAATATAAAGCTTTGAAATTCATGTCTACTTTCCAAGTTAAGTGTACCAACCTACTCTTATATGAAAAGAGAAATACAATTGTCATATACTACATCAGAACATATACAATGAAGATAACTCCTTACAATATTTTATCATGAATATACCACTCAAATTCCTTCATCTGTCAATATTAAACTAAGAAGTGAAGTGACTAGTTATCTGTGGAACTAGTCATAAAGGAATAAGACAACTCATAAAAAGAAAGAGTCTTAGATCATGCATACATCCCCGACCTTAAAGGACAACGTATACACGCATAATACAACCTCTATTTCAAAGGCCAAGAAGTTAGGAGACATGATACAACTATGCATTCCATTCATTTTATAAGATCTTTTAGAAATAATTTTTAAATCAATCACTCATAATTTGACCTTTTAACACACACAGATACTGAGGCAGATTGCATTTACTAGGATCCTTGTTTCAGAATGTGGATTTTATATTCAGGTAGACTACTGCAAATGACACTTACATATTTAAAAAAAAAAAAAAAAGGATTTTATAGCAACCTCACGTAGGTTCTCTTTTGGTTGATGGTTCTGATGAAACATGTCAGACTTAGGATAGAACTGAAGGAAATGCAGGGAAGTCAAATATTAAAAACAGAAATGGGGTTATGTGAAATATGTGTGTGTGCGCGCCTTCTACTACCTATTCAAGGAACAGAACATACCCAGAATACCATTGGCACAACCACTACATTGGTACAAGGTCTATGAGAATTTCTATTCATGAATAGAGAAATACACTTCGTTTCTGGAAAATAGTTCTACTTACAGTGGCACAAGTGTTACTGGGTTACTTACAAACCAATATTGACAGTTTTTATTTTCCATTGTTTATTTAGGAAAAAGTGACATTTCATTCATATTTTCCCCAAAGGGAACAGGCCTTCAAAACTGATAGTAGCAGTTTTGGAAATAATATTACAAGTGCAAGGGAATTACTTTAAATGGACAGATTGGAAAGTTCTCATAACAGCATTCAGAAGGGAGATTGTTACTAACAAAGTGAAATAGTTAGTAATTGTGAAGTTGATAACTTTATTATGGTTGGTTAATGTATAGAGACCATTTCAAAATCTGATCTTCTTAAGGATGCTCTTTAAGGAATCTCAGAAATTAGAAAAGAAAAATCTCTACTACATCTAGTACACCACTATGTCAATACAGGATTATTATGCATAATACATTTTTATTTATAATGGACAGACTGGTAATCAATACTGTATTAAAAATGAGTGAAATCATGGCCCTACTGAAGTAAATGACAAAACTCCTGTTGACCCTTTTGGGGCTAAAATTTCATCCATAATGTAGAAGCTTTTTTATTTTTAAACTGAAATATACAGACACACATTAGGACACAGACTATGGTTTCTATATTTTGTTTACATACAGTAGCTTCCACTTAATAGCAACCTAGATATTTACAACTTCTGGTTAATAGCAATATTTTGCCAGAAACTAATCCCATCCCACTGAATAATGTTAATCGGATTTGGATATTGGCAATGGTACGCCACTTATTAAAACACAATATTTTTGGAAGAAAGGCCCAAGTTGCAGGCAGGTTTGCAAGAGTGAAGCCAGGGAAGGAAGTGCAGTAGCAGGGAGGAGTCGCTACAGCCCAGATACCAGAGCTACATGGTACCTCTCCCCATGCTCTTTGGGCTGTGCCCTGCCTGGGGACTGCACCCAGGGAAGAAAGCGCTGGGACTTTTTGAGCCCTGACCCCTGGAATGCAGGGAGAAGTACCGTGTGGCTCCATGGGCCCCCAGAACCCTCACAGAGAGCCCAGACATCTGAGATGCAGCCCCACTCCCCACAGGCAGGTTTGTGAGGCTGCAGCCAGAGAAGGAAGCACTGGGATGTGGCTTCTCTGGCTGCAGTCCTGAAAAACCTGCCTTCCACTTATTAGCAATTAACAGATAATGGCAACTTTTTCCTAGCAACCCAGGGTAGCTAATAAGGGGAATCTACTGTATTTGAGAAAATACTCTCCTGAATTTTAACAGTCCATATGTTAAAGGGGAAGGATGTAGATTTAAACTAAAACCTAATGTGTACAGATGTGATTTAAAAAAAAAAAAAAACTGATTAAGAAACTAAAATGTAGTTATCTAGCAATGGTCCACAAGTATCTATATTAGTTTGGCACACATTAATGTGAAAGTCACCTAATGGGATTTGGAACTGTTCCATGAACAGAACTCCCTTTGAAGTAAGTGGCAATTTTGATTGCAGAATCAAACCCAGCGTTCAACAATCTGACAAAATTTCTACAAAAAAGTGACTATAGTCCCAAACTGTGTCAGATGACCATTGAGGTATCTTTCTTACCACATGGTCATTAAAACATTTAAGTATTTTCTTGTATGATTTCAAAAAGTGATTTAAAAAAAAAAGTTTCCTATTTTCTAAAACTAGAACAAAAATTACCTCTTCCTTCTAGCCCTATTAATTTGTCCTGACATTTGATTAGATAACTTACTCATCCCCGAACACTTGATGGCTGTACTCTGGATTAAATGTTGTGCTGTCATCTTCCAGATCCTCAGGAAAACGAACTGAAAAGAAAATGGGCATAATTTTACTATAAGCAGCAAGCAACCGTGATTTGTCAACGCAATTTTTTTTGTAATTTGTTTTTGAAGTGTTGTAGAGGCCACGCCAGTTTAACAACCATTTTCTCATTGTGGTCAGACAACTTTATTTGCCCTTGTGTGCAAGAAAAGTTCTAACAGATGTGAGAATTCTTTGTGGATCTGTTCATAATTTAAATATATCTACAGGCAGGGTGGATAAAAATCAATGATTTAAAAAAAAATCTGATTTTTTTAAATCTGATTTTTTGATTTAAATAGGATTTTTTGATAAAATGGTTTTTCCAGCATCTAAAGATAAAGATACATTATAGCTCAAAGATATCACATCATGGAATAGGGATTATAAATTTTAATTCTATAGTATGAGACAATATATTCATGTTATGTTTAAGACAAGTTTTGTAAATGAGTTCCAATAGTTCATGGATTAGGGACCCAATCTTATGAGGTTCCAGGGGCTTCTGTATAGATTTAGGTTAATCTTTCTATCTACCCAATGGGACTCAATCTAGAAGATACCATCAGAGATGCTTAGTTTTGCAGTTTTCAAACTGTTGACCTGGCTGATGTAGCCGATTTAATTTTTGTTTTTTTGTTTTTGTTTTTTTAATTTCATTTAATTATTTTAGTTAAAAACAATTAACAAAACAAACCTGATTTTAAAAAACTTGAATGTTTAACTAAATTCAAAAATTTGTATGCTTGTTTTGTTAAAATAATATGTTTGCTGTTGAAGAAAAAAAAATCCAGAATACATAACGTTGTTTTAATTAAATAAAAATTTAAATGTCTATCTGGTGATGTTCTCCTCCTAATACAGCATAGCAAGAAAGCCCTCCAAATATTAATGATTAACCTGTTGAATTAGAGATAGTTCACCTCCCAATGATGTCATAAATATCTGCTTCAATTATCTTTGGTAAATGAAATAACCAATCATTTATTTTCTGATATAGCTGTAAAACTAATCTGAAAACTTTTCAAAATAAATCACTTAAAAATGTATAGTGTGTAACTTTTAAAAATGAAACCTACATCTATCTCTGAGTTGTGAAGAATATGTATGAAGGTTATAACAACCAACAAGAATGCACTTTTATGTAGAAATCCATGATTAAATCAAGTCTTCCTGACTAGTGATTTAAATCAATTTGATTTAAATCAAATCCATCCTGTCTACAGGCAAGCTGTAACACCATTAAAACTGGAAAGAATAAGTTAGTTTCAGGGCCGGCTCCAGGCACCAGCTTCTCAAGCAGGTGCTTGGGGCGGCGGCTCCGGAGAGGGGCGGCAAGTCCAGGTATTCGGCGGCAATTCGGCGGACGGTCCCTCACTCCGCCTGGGAGCGAAGGACCTCCCACCGAATTACCGCCACAGATCACGATCGCGGCTTTTTTTTGTTTTTGTTTGTTTTGTTTTGGCTGCTTGGGGCGGCCAAAACCCTGGAGCCGGCCCTGGTTAGTTTACACAACCATTTGTTTGTAGTATATTTTCATAAGGGCAATATTCAGAAGATTTTTTCATCTAGTGATAGTTCTAGAATGCCAGTAAACCTTGCTAATGCTATACTAAATTAACCAGGAAGCCTGCTATTCACTGATTCTCCCCCCCCCCCCGCCCCCCCAACAATTAGCAAGCAAAGACAATAAAAAACAACACCGCATTAAAATACGAACAATGCACATTTTGTATCAATTGTAGTTTAGTTGTATTTATGCTTCATACTGTCCATGAGAAAAGAAATCTTTGCAACGTGGATCTTCACATCATCTGCCTTTACATGTTTATTAAGAGCAGCACAATCACTGTTTTGCATAGATAAGTTTCACAGTTTACCAAGGTTCTATTGTACTAAAGTACATAAAACCTAGAGGTATAATTTTGATTGTTACTGTACTTTCAGAACATTTGGGTAAGTGACAAAGTTTCATTTTCATCAGTTTATCGTGTTATGCATTCAAAATAAGTTATGTAATTTAAAATATGTTTAACAAATTGAGATCGCTAATGAGAAACTGATATATTTTCAAACTTATGTATTTAATCATTAAAATACAATATCACTGTGGTCACTATAACAAATTACAGACTGGGGCAATCCCATAGAAGCCAAATCCAAGCTACCGATCTCTTTGCACATATAAGCATGTATGTAACATGGCTTCCCCACTCTTGTCAGTTTTCTCTGTACTTGTGAATAAGCAAAGTATATAGTCAGTTGCAGGTGATTCTAATAATGCAGTAAGGAGTAGAGAGATCCTGTTATGTGCTCTAATGCTTCTATCACTTAAAGACATGAAAACCAGAACACACATGTAAGCACAAGTATTTTAACTGATTATACTGACTTTGTTAATCTCAATAAACATGTTACTTATATTTATTTTTCAGCGATATAAAAATATTCACCACAGATGCATCTACACAAATGCAATAGCTTATTAAAGCGATGCTTTATTCACATTGTGAAGTGATGGCAGTTACTCTATAGTTAAGGTTTTCCATCATAAGTCTGCTTCGCCTTTATATCAGTAGGCGAAGTCTAAGGTTGCAGTAGAATTTTTCTGGAAAATTGTGAATGATTAGGATAAGGTGCTTCTGATTTTCAACACCTCAAAAAGAGTTGTCTTTTCAGAGTTCGAGAAGTCAGTACATCTTGCATCACTTTGTAGTGCATACACAAAAAGAAAAAAAAATTTTAATCATCTGGACTCCTCCAGCTAAGATATAGTGCATAGGATCAACATTTAATTAATATTTCACTTAATAAAACTAAGTTCTTTTTTTAGAAATAGGTTGTGAATTGACAGATCTTGCTAGCTTAATGTAACTTCTTGGGAGTAAGCAGAATCCCAAGGCTTCCTTTAATTAAAAAAAAGTAGTTGTCTAGTCCTTTCCCCTGCAGAAATAGAACTTTAAATGTAATTTGATTTCAGGGACAATTTCAATGGAAAAAAAAATCCCCCCCCCCCCCCCCCCAGCCAAGGCTGACTAGCCCCCTAGAGTAATGGGATGATCTCAGATATGGAAAATGATAAGATGGGTCCCTGACCTCCCCCATAACAGCAAATGATCCCTCCCAACTACGTCCCATCACTTTACTGCCCCCTTTTTAGACATTTAACAATATCTTCCATGATGGAAAAACATGTAATAGGGCATATGTGAAAAGCTAGCAATTGCAGAAATCCAGTGTGTTAAAATATATACTTGTACAGTAAAACATGATAAAGATGTAAGTGATGGGGAAAAAAAATTCTTGCCCCCTGTCCAATTTAGGATTCATGTGACTTCCATGGAAGTTCTTTCCTTCACTTCTGATACTCTACAAGTATCTACTACACCCACATTAAAAAAAAAAAAAAAAAAAAAAGCTCAATGAAGTTTTCTAAAAGTGTAACGCATATGTTGACACAGCACACTTTACAATGGCAGTTTGCCAACATCCTTAATTAAGGGGAGGCAGTTCAAGACACTATAACTTGTATATTTGATTAGTGTATTATAATGAATACACATGTATAGTGTTTACACATGAATGCAATGTTGCTGAGTTAAGCTTGTTATTGGAACCTTCATTTTTGCATTTCCTGCCTGCTGTCAAATATATAACTTTATAGCTGCTTTAATGCATCCTTCTACATTTAAAATGAGAAAACTAAGGTGTAAACAAAGATATTTTCACATAAGACTAGAAAGCAACAGCACAACAAGAAAGAAATGCAAACAAGGAGTTTTCGGATTCAGATGAAGAGAAAGTGGTCCCTGCACCTACAATAGCAAAATTGTATGCAGGGACAGAAAGACAACCATTGCTAGATTCAGAAAGCAGATACACAAAACTCGTCTGAGGCAAACCCATAGAGAGTTTTAATAAGACAAAGCACTTTTGAAATGAGTGAGGATTCATAAAGGGTGATGTACTCATACTTGTTTGTACACATGCAGGAAAAACAAACTACATTTTCAAGGAGGAGGGAGAAGCTGCAAAGACATGCAAGGAATAGAAGTGGTTGATCCTGAGGATAGTCTTAAATTGGAAGAGGAGAATAAAACAGAAAAGGAAGACTAGAATATGGCGATATTAATTTTAGGGGGACGATTTGAGATTTTTTTTTTTAATATTAATGTAATAGCTCATTTAATTGGTAGCCAAAACTCAAATACATCCCCATTATTTCTATCCCTTTTGAAAAATGCAGGAGGAAATGACAGATTCGGTTACAAAGCACAAAAGTGAAAATGAAATCCCTGTAAAACATGACATTTTCAAGAAAGTATATGTAAATCAACATTTTTTTTTAATCTGAGGAAAATGGTTTTACAAATCCAATATTTAAGGCTTTAAACTACTTCAATTAGAATGAAATTTTGGCTTACAAGTTTTTAAATTAAGTTTATATTATGAATTCAATTTTAATTATAGAATAAGTCAGGTTATTAAATGCTCATCTTCTCCAAAAGAGAGAATGAATGTTTCTTTATTGTTTAATTTTTCTACTTTAGAGTAAGCGTTACCTTTTCTTTCCCACTAACCTGGAGTATTACACATACTCTTGGTCCTCATAGCAATACTCTCCTACCCTGAAAGTCAAACACTAGTTTGATATTAGCTCTCTTTCAGTATTCTGAAGGTTGCTGCTGCTCCTCTTCCAAACTTAGGCCCCCCTCTTAGTACCTTTCAACTATGCAATTTGGTCATATCACAGTAACACTCACTCCCAGATGGAAAATTTTCAAGTTATAAAGATATGGTTTATTGTACTCCTATTGCAAAACTTTTATTGACACTGATAGGCTTGTTTAAGTTAAATTATGTTGCACCCACATCCAGCAGAGTTCTAAAGTTCTTTTTTGCATTTTAGATATTGTCATTTTAGGTAAATTCACTACAGTGACCCACAACTCAGAAATCCAGAAACCCAGAATTGCAGACATTTTCATTCAGATTTCCCCTCCCCCAAATGTTCTCATTAAAAACTCTTATACAATCCAGAAAGTCAATGAAAATGAGAGACTATTTCTGGAGTATTTTCTTTCAGACCACTACCAGAATTTCATACTATTTTACTAAGTAGCAAGAATGCAAGATTCCTTTTCTGGAAAGAGTAATTTAAAGAATTAATGGATAGTATAAAATTAATGCATAATTGGATATTTGATACTGTGAAACTGAAAAGATATATAGTTGAGTAATACTAATTTTTTCACTAAATCCACTGAGAAGTCAAAGGTACCCTCAAGAGAGCTGAATACCATATTACAGAAAGACACGGAAGGAAAGGAAGAACAGAACCGCTTCGCCCCTTCCCCCCCAGTATTATTAGCATGTACTGAAAGCCACATAAAAACAAGGGAAGGGGCAATTTCAGCATATCACTAATTTTAATACTGTACTGTAGGTTTACTAAAGTGCTGAAACCAACTAAAGGGTCATTCAACACACATTATGGGGTGGTGGGACTCACCTTATTCACATGAGTCCTTCAATGCCTATTTCTGTACTCATGTACTTTAATAATGTCTAGTTCCCTGGGCTCAGTGGAGATAAACTACACTTCTGTTTACACTTCATACAGTGTATGGTGGAATAGAAGAAAGTGAACAAACTTTTAGTAGACAAACTTTATATATGGAGCAATGGTTCTAAAATACTTGGTAACATACTGCAGTATCAAATGCAAAAGACTTGAAAACAAATTACCTAATTTCAGTTGAATTGCTTCATTTGTATTACACTTGAACTCAGCCAACTTCTTCTCCATAGCACTCAGCCCTGGGAAAAAAGTTTATGCAAATCATTATTTAAACTACATATTGCCACAATCCAAGGGAACAGGTTTAAAAAAAAAAAATAAGGTTCTCATTTAAACTTACAGAAGTAAAGAAATAAAGACATCAAAAACACTTCAATTTGTCTCTGTACAAATGTGAGCTCCCATTTTTAAAAAGGACCGTTTAGAGATGTAACTAAATGTTATGTAAATCTACAATATACAGAGTAATTACACACAGAATTACTCTGTGCATCAGAGTGGCAAGAACCATTTAGAGGCTACAGAAATACCCTAGTTCATATTTTTTGAATAAGGGGCTACCATTTTTTACAATTAAAAAATACAGTCCTTTTAGTAATGCAAACAAGTCGGCTAAAATATTCCTGTTTTTTATTGTTTAAAAAAAAAAAAAAAATCAGAGAGAGAGCACGAGCATGCTGACAACATTTTGTAAAAATAAAAAAATATTTTTGGCAAAGAACTTGTATTTTAAATTTCATCCAGTAGTAAATATGCTACTGGCTGAAATTTAAAAAAAACTGTACAAGTTCCTTGCCAATAATTATTTTTACAAAATGTTGTCAGTTCATTTTGGAACACTGATGTTACAAATAGAAATATTGTAAAGATTTTCCTGACAAGAGTTGCATCAGTGGACACCAAAAAGTATAGAACTTCACATTAAACAGAAACTATTACCAGCTATGCATTATTTTTTGTTACATTTATTTTTTATTTACAAGTTGAGCTGCTAAGGAAGAAAAAATATTTATATTTTGTAGCACCCAGAAGCTCCAACCAGGATTGGGGTCTGATTATGCTAGGTGCTAAACAAGTACATATGAAATTATGGTCCCTGCTTCTTCAGGTTGTATGAGAAAGTACAGGTTTCTTCCTGCTTATTTTTTGCTTTAGTAATTCAGGTCTAGTCTGCGTTATTTTTCCAGGAAGACTAGAAATTAACACAAGTACCAAAATGGGAAACTTAAGCAACAGAGTGGTGAGATTTTTAATCAGACCGTTTAAAGATGTCTTTTGTTGTATTATTAGCACCTTTTTAAACTGTCTTATAAACCTGTAAGGAAAGATGCATATTAAATATTCAGAAGGGTTTGTTTTTTAAGTTGTTGGTGTTCCTTTAATAAAAATTACATCCTTTGTACCTAGAAACACCTGTATTCTTACATTAGTTTTTGGAAACATCTAGTTTTCAGTTTACTCGTACTTGTATTAATTAGGCCTGGTCTACGCTTAAAATTTAGGTTGACATAGCTAAGTCACTTAGGAGGTGAAAATCCACACTCCTGGGTAAGGCAGCTATGCTGACATACACCTTGCCAGCATCCACTGAAAAATGTGTCTATTGGACAAATTGTAGTTTATAGCTATGTGGCCTCCATTCTTTAGGTAAACACAAATGCCTCATATAGAGAATAGCTAAACCAACAGTTTTTAAAAGTACTATACTGTAGTAAAAGTGGTTTCAAATGCTAATTTACACCAGCTGTATATACTGATTTAAATGCACATAATCATGAATCAAGAAATATCAGACATGGCTTTGTGGCATGATGTTGAATCAATACTTTCCTGTAGGTTCCTTTGTATTTCTCTCAAGTTTCTGTTTCAGACTGGATTTGATGCATTTTATGAAATAGGAGTAGGATAATATTAAAATGACTACTGAAGCGTTGACATGGATCTTATTTTATATAAATAGATCAGTAACTGCATAAGCCAAAAATCTTTAAAATGTAGTTAGTAATCAACGATTATTTGAAACAATAGACCAAAACATGAAAGGCGTTGCCCTGGGGAGAGAGAACTACGCCATTAAGGGGGACTTCTCATGGACTATTGATTACACCAAAGGCTTAAGAAGTGTGTTTTAGCACCTGGGCTTTATTACACTGGGAAGCAGTCACTCAAAGTGATTGGGGGTAGGATGGGTAATCAACTGAATATGAGCTCACAGTACAATGCTGTGGACAAAAGGGCTAATGTGATCCTTGGATACATAAACGAGGGAATCTTGAGTGGGAGCGAGAGGTTATTTTACCTCTGTATTTGGCACTGGTGCAACCACTGCTAGAATACTGTGTCCAGTTCTGGTGTCCACAAGTCAAGAAGGTTCATAAACTGGAGAGGGTTCAGAGAAGAGCCACGAGAATGATTAAAGCAGCAGTTCTCAAACTGTGGGTTGGGACCCCAAAGTGCATTGCGACCCCATTAGTCGCCAGCAGGCTGACTGAAGACTTGCTGGAGCCCAGGACAAAAGCCAAAGCCCAAGAGTGATGGTGCTGGAGCCCATGACAAAAGTGAAAGCCCCAGGGTGGTGGGGCTAAGGTTACAGGCCCTCTGCCTGGGGCTGGAGCCCTTAGGTTTGGGCCCCCTGGCCTGAGGCAGTGGGGCTTGGGCTTTGGCCCCTCCCAGGGCAGCAGGGCATGGACGGGCTCAGGCTTCAGTTCCCCATCCTGGGGCCCTGTAGTATTTTTTATTGTCAGAAGAGGGTCGCAGTGCAATGAAGTTTGAGAACCCCTGGATTAAAGGATTATGCAACATGTTTTATAGTGACAGACTCAAGGAGCTCAGTCTATTTAGCTAAACAAAGAGAATGGAGGAGTGACTTGATTACAGTCTGTAAGTACCTACAGGAACAAATATGTGATGGACTCTTCAATTTGGCAGAGAAGGGTATAACAATCTGATGGGTGGAAGCCAAAGATAAATAAATTCAGACTGGAAATAAGATGTTAATTTTTATCACTGAAGGTAATTAATCATTGAACAATTTACCAAAGGTCATGGTCGATTCTCCATCACTGGCAATTTTAAAATCAAGATTGGATAATTTTCTGAAAGTTATGCTCTAGGAATTATTTGGAGGAAGTACTATGACCTGTGTTACACGGGAGGTCAGACTACATGATCACAGTGGTCCCCTTCTGGCCTCAGAATCTATGACTTCAGTAACTCAGCTAGAGGTTATGGGTCTCTTACAGGAGCAGGTGGGTGAGGTTATTTGGCCTACAATGTGTAGGTGGTCAGACTAGATTAGTGGTTCTCAACCCGCGGTCCAGTCAGCACACAGCTGCGGCCTACATGACATCCGCAGGGCCATACAGGTAGTATTGGATACAGCCCACAATGGTAAATAGGTTGAGAACCTAATGCTATTGTTATGAGATAGTGGGTAGCTTTTCTTCTAGTTTTTAAGTCTGTGCATCACATTGCACTAGTATTAAAAAATGACCCAATATTATAGAGACAAAGGATATGAACCTCTCCAGGGTGGACTGATTTAAAATCACCAATTTTAATCACAATTTAATCTTTTTCTGCATTTGTACTATTTTGAGGAAAAATAATTCAAGAAGTCAATTCTCATTGGTTGATAATCATTAATACATATGGATTTGCAACTAAATATAGCCTCTACACTAAATTTGGTGCTGCTTTTTTACTAGCCAGGAAGATACACTCTATTACAAAAAACTTACATACATTTATTCAGATTCTTAATGTTTACATTTTTATTGTGTGAGCAAATGATAAGTTTATTAGATTTTGTTTTTCCACTTGTGATTTGTGTCAAGCTAAATTTGGATGAAAACTAGAATTCAATTAAAAATGCACAAAAACATTCAATTTTTTAATTAATTAAATACAGCTACCTTAAATGTGCTGAATATATAAGAAATAAATTTATCAAAACCTTGCCCTTAAACTGATATATTAAACAAAGGCAGTTTTGTCTGTACTTATGAACTGAACGGATTTGTGGTCTCCATGATCTTCAATAAATTTAGAACAAGCAGGTCTCAGTCTCTCAGATCTCATTTTTATTTAGAGTGAAAGAAAAAAAATCCCTGTTTTTTCAACTCCCAATCAATGTCTCAACATGGAATGGACTACTAATTCAACTGAACAAGCTGAATAAACTGAAATGAAGAAAATATTCTCTCCACACCTGGAGAAGAGGCTATTGCTGTCCAGAGCAGGTTTAACTCTTCAACAAACTGGTTCCAGATTGTTAGCTATTGACTTCCACCAGTTCAGTGGCTTGACTTTCTTTAAAACGCCTAAATTATTTTAATAGATTGTACTAAGTTTAGGCATAGGCTGTCAATTCCAAATTTAATTTTAAATAGTTTTTTTTAAATATACTTATTGTAAATTTAAAAAATCAAAAATAAATCAGTTTAAGTCACCATTTTTCTTCACTCCGCCTAACTGGGGGGAAATCTACACACCCTAATCTCAGTCAGTAGGGCACGGACAAAGATGCCCACTCCCACTGAAATGTGATGAAAAAGTTGAGAGAAGGTAACACACAGGAGAGACGCTATTGGACGAAAGGTGGAGGAGAGAGGTGGTAGTAGGCTAAACATTAACAAAAAACAATCAAGTGATTAAACAAGCTTCCCCTACTCAATGAATCAAGGTTTTACTACCTTGCACTTTGGAAAAGTAGTAGGGCTATGAAATCACATTGTTAAAAGAGTCCTAAAACAGACCAGCCCTTAATTTCTAATGTGTCTGCTTGTACATTACATTTGAGGGGGAAAAAAAGTGTCATGCCTTCATGAAAGATCATGAAGAAAAATGGGCACAAGTGCAATTGTTTTTCTTTTGCAAGTCACCACTAACCTTGAACTGAGCAGTTTAGCTGCTAGAACTTCAAAAAAGTCTGCCTAACTCTCAAAGCATTCAATAATGTGCAAATAACTCCCAAACATTAGTTAATTTCTGATATCTAGTTACCTATGCATCTCACACGTTTCTAGTGTGCCCATCATAGTATCTAGTCATATGCACTTGACCTTACATAGGACAATGGACTAGAACAAAGGAAGTTTCTAAACCAAATTATTTTTAGGCCACAGCTTTAGAAAATTTAAAAAAGTAAATATTTGACGTTTTCTAAGACCCATCTCATAAATCAGTTGAAGTTTGCACAAAGTATTTTCTTCTGATTTCAGGCCATTCATTTTACGTTTCAAGTGATAACTTTTTCCTGTATAAGTTAATGAGGAAAAACACATTTTCAAAACAGCATACTAGTTTTGCAGTTTAGTTAGTTTCTGGAGATCCATAATATTAGCATAAACATGCTAGATGTCAAAGGAGAGTTGGTACTTGAAGGAAAAGTTGGCTATTATCCTATCCAGACCATCTGTAAAGTTTGTTTTTATTGACTTAACGGGCTGCTGTGTGTATTTAAGGACTGGGCAGACACCTGAATCTGGACATAGCTGACAGGCCTGAATGTATCCTTGGCAGAGCCACTGCGGACTGTGTTCCCCTTGTTCTTCCCCAGAAGCAAGGTGCAGCCACTCCGTAAAAAAATCTCATCGGCTTGTAATGAGAGAGTCTTCTGGGCTCTGCTTCTCGGCGAGCGCGTCCCTTCCCACGCCTCCTTAGCACACTGCGGCCCGGATCCCCTCGGAGCAGCCCAGGCAGGCCGGGTCGCAGCGAGGGGAAGAGACCCGAGCAGCAGGACACAGGGAGCCGCTTTCCGGGAGCCCCACGCTCCGGGGAACGGCGCAGGCGGCGTAACAGGAACTAGGCACCGCACCCGGGGGACTAGCAAACAAGCCGCCGGCGGCTGCCCCAAACAGCGCAGTGAGGGCGGATGGGGGAGCTGCCTGCCGTCCCCCGCGGGAAGCAGGAAGCCCCTCCCGGGCGCGAGCAGCGGCACGGGCAGGCCCCTATACTCCTGGGCCGCAGGACAGGCCCGAGGGAAAGCCGGGGTTCCTCCCTGCACCGCGCTCGGCGAAGCCGCGACAGAGCCTCGGGACACAGCTCGCTTCCGCCGCCGCAACTTACCCGCCATTTGGGAGCAGCGGCAGCAGCCAAGTCACCCGGACACAGACCGAATCAACCCGCGCGCCCACACACCGGACGTGAGAGCATAGCCACGCGCTTCCGCTCGCCGACACCAACGGTGCGCAAAGGGGGAAGGGAACAGGCGGGTATAGATAGTGCGCATGCTCTGTACCCTCCAACGTACGAACTCTCCCTATTATTGGGGACACTGTGTTTTTACAGAGTCAGTGGCTCATTTGCATAACCCCGCCTCCCTCTAGTCTCCACCTTCCACCCCTGATTCAATTCCTCCAGCTCCCTGCCAGCCCAGGGCTTGCTGTCTAATCCCTGTGGCTCGGCCTGCTCCCAGCTCCTGGCTCTTTTGGTCCCTGTGGCTTCAGCCTCCTGCTCTCATCCTGAGCAGCTTCAGCTCCCTGCTAGGGGACGTGCATGTACAGTAGGGTTGTCAACTCAACTGTCTAATCCCACAAACCCAAACACCCCTGCTCTGCCCCTTCCCCGAGGCCATGCCCCTGCACCACCCCCTTTCTGAGGCCCTGCCTCCATTCACTCCATCCTTCCTCTCTCTGTAGCTTGCTCTCCCCCATCCCCACTGGGCTGGGGCAGGGGATTGGAGTGTGGGAGGGGGTGCAGGCTCTGGGCTGAGGTGGAGGAGGTGGTGCAGGCTCTGGGAGAGAGTTTGGGTACAGGAGAGGCTCTGGGCTGGGGCCAAGGGGTTTGGAGTGTGGGAGGGGGTGTGGGAAGGGACTCAGGACTGGGGCAGTGGGTTGGGGTGCAGGAGGGGCTTGGGTGTGGGCTCTGGGAAGGAGTTTGGGCACAGGAGGAGGCTCAAGGCTGGGGTAAGGGGTTGGGGTATGGGAAGGGGTGAGGAGTGCAGGCTCTGGCCAGTCGGTGTTTACCTCGGGCAGCTCCCGGAAGCAACCAGTGTGTCTGGCTTCTAGGCTCAGGGGCGGTCAGGCGGCTCTGCACACTGCCCTTGCCTGCAAGCACCACCCCTGCAGCTCCCATTAGCTGCGGTTCCTGGCCAATGGGAGCTGCAGAGTCAGCACTCGAGACGGGGGCAGCACGCAGAGATCCCTGACCACCCCTGTGCCTAGGAGCCAGAGAGACGTGCCGGTCACTTCTGGGAGCCACACGGAGCCAGGGCAGGTCGGGAGTCTGCCTTAGACCCGCCGCGCCGCCGACTGGACTTTTAGCGGCCTATTAAAATCTCCTGGGTTTCAGTAGCCACCAGGAGATTGATTCCAATTCTGGGAAACTCCTGGCCAATCTGGGAGAGTTGGCAACCCTAATGTACAGTGAGTGCTCAGTCCTGTACAGCCCTGGTTTCGGCTGGAGATGCTGTAGTACAAATATGGTGTCTAGCTGGTTCTGCCTCTTTGTGCCTGTCACTCCCTCAGGCTGTCTCCACACTTACACCAACATCCTAGTGTGTTTTCTTCCTCTCCCTGGCCTTCTCCAAACATGGTTCTCTCAATTCCCACCCTCTCCACCCTATCCCCTCTGATTTGGAACCTCTTTTTGATGCTCTTTGTTTTCTCCTTTCCTCTTTCTTGTTGTGGATGCCAGACTCCCCTTCCAATACCTTCTATTCCTAACAGTTTCACATCCTTCCACTAAGGCTACTTTTCTAGGCTGCTGATTCACTATCTTCTGTTCCCCTTCTGTCACTGCTGAGACATTCGTGAAATACATTACCTCCATGTCAATAAATATATTTTTTAAAAGGGATGGCACATTTTTGCTATTATTTAATATTTCTATATTCAAAACCTGCATATTCCGGTGAAAAAAATTACTTAACAGATATGCCATGGTCACAGTGTTAGCTACACCTCTGCCCCATTCCTGGTCTTTGAATGGACCCCCTCAGATGTTAGGTCTCATGCCTTTACCTATCCTGGGGTGGAATTGCTTAGTTTTCCTACTTCTACACTGGATCCTGGGCTACACAGTGTCCTGTGCATCAACTCCTCAGATGGAACAGACATCTCTTATATGTGTTTCCACCAATTCTTACCTGACTGAGTTCGGGCACCTGCAGTCTTCGTTTCAGGAGTCTGTGACCAGTGGTACACATTGATCAGACAAGTCTTCTTAAAATCAAAGTGTTGTTTATTTTAGCAAAAGGAATAGAGCTTTGAGGGGAAGAAAAAGGATTTTAATATAAAAAAGTATACACACATCTATTCTTAACTAAAATCTTATCACCTTCTGATGGTAACCTAGTCAGGCCTAACTTCTTCAGGCACCCTCAGCGGGGTGTTGTGTGTCTCAGTCAGGTTTCTCTGAACAACTTCCCCTCTCCTCAGAGACGGTCTTGTCTCATACTGCCAGAGTTCTTCTGCGTTCATGGACCTGTCCTGGCTAAAACCAGTTTTGTAGGTTGGCTGGAAAGGAGGCAAAACCCAAGCTAACAGTTCTTCAAATAGTGACCCTATAGGTGCATGTCCCTGAGCTTCAGATTGGAGATTTTTGGTAGCAGTATCCGTTTGGCCTGCACATGAACTCTCCCCATCTCACGCTGTGATCTGTTGCTAAATAGCGTTGTGCGGACAAACCATCCTCAGTTCCTTCTCAACTACCCTTGGTCTGAAACAGAGCCTTAGCAGAGCCCATTGATAGAGATTCTTCTTAGTGGTTTGCTTCTTAATAATTTTTTCCTTAGTAGTAATAATACAGCTTCAGTTAGTTAATGTTAGTGTTAATAATTTCTTCTTTTTTTATTTCATTCATATATATTATTACTTTGCTTGTAGAATAGTATAAATTAGATTTCCCTAGTTCTTCCCGTTCAGAAAGCCCTAAAAAGGGTATGCCCAGCTCCCCCCAAGTTTAAACATTGCCTCTTCTGTTGGGAAGTCATTCCTGTGAGCAACGGCCATTCCTGCTGCATTCGCTGCCTCGGAGAATGTATCGCTGTCTCAAACTAAAGGCAAGAACCAGAAAGAGTCATGAGCTGAAATTAAGACTACTCATGATGGAAACTCACTCTGACCAGCCTCTGACCCCAGAGCCCGGGACCCCCCTTTTGACAGCAGTCACCACTGAGACCAATCCCATCAACATTGTCCAATCAACACTCTCCAGTGACTTCAAAGAGGAAATCCTTACACTCCTCTCAGAAAGTCTCAAAGAAGCGGACCACAAGTTCCCCGAGCAGGGAATCGGCCAAGAGAAAGAGGTCTTAGGCACAGTCGATAACTTCAGTACCGACTGACACACGATTAGGTACTTATGAGGCTGCAGGATTCTCCGGTACCAATATCACTGGTATGCCCAAAGACGCTAAGAGGGCAGGCTCAGGCAGAATAGTACCATCAGGGGAAAGGAGCAGCAAAGAAAGACCCAGTTCCTCTAAAACAGCACCAATGGAGGCTCATAGACAATCAGTACCGAGTACACCAGCACCATAAAAGACTACGACGATGCCTGCTGACCATTCCTCGGAGTGCAGAGGGCCTCCAGTACAGATGGCTATGTCCACTTCAATGGCACCTTCTCTTATGACCTCAGTGGTATTGATGGCTATTCCAGTACCGCAGGAATTTCAGTTCCCCAAAGACTTGATGGTCTCAGAGATGACTGAATCACCATTACCAGACAACGACATAACTGAAGTACGGATTACACCCAGGTCTCTGGATTTACATGCTACCAGGACAGTCTATTCCACCATCCATGACTGCTGCACCCTGGTCAAACAACAACAATGATTGGGATGATTTATATTATATTAATTGTCAATCAATAGCTCTCCATTGCAACACCAGGGAGCTAGTCAGGTGGAAACTCATGTTCCTTCAATCTACTGCCAGAGTAGAAGAGACAGTTGGTATGGACACCCTGGGGTGCTCCTGCCCATGTCATTTCCACAACCTCAGTGGCCACATTGGGACCCCTGGGTGCCATATAGACAACAATTTTCAAGAACCTCTAGCGTCACCCAGAGAGATAGAGAAAGATGATCTATCTCATTCTCAGTAGCCAGACCTCCTGATGCTTAAGAGTAGATCTTTGAGGAACAGGAGGAGAAACTAGACAAGGAAGCCACTCTGGTGACCAACATTTCCTCATCATCTCCTGACAAGGCAGCCATGTCTCCCCCACCAACAAAAGCAGAAGACTTCAAGCAGTTTCAAGACCTCTTTAAGAGGGCAGTGGATTCCCTTCAAATCCCACTTAAGAAGTCAAAGAGTCACAGCAGAAACTATTTGACATCCTGCAGACGTTGCCATCAGCCATAATTACACTCCCCATAAACGAGGCGCTGCTTGATCCAATGAAAACTATATGGCAGACACCGGCCAAATACCCCTGATGTGCAAAAGGACAGACAAGAAATATTATGTGCCCTTTAAAGATATGGACTTTTTGTTTTCTCACCCATCCCCAAATTCACTGGTTGTTGACGCTGTTAACGAACATAACAGACAGCACTATGCTAAAATGACACCATATGACAAGGACTGGAAATGACTGGATTTATTTGGATGTAATTCATATTCTTCAGCAACCCTACAATTTAGGGTTGCTAACTATCAAGCCCTCATGGCAAAATATAACCACATCAATTATTCCAATTTAAATGCCTTTATTGAACATCTCCCATTGGATCAGAAAGAGTATAGATAGACCTGTTTGCCACAGCCAAGAACAAGAAATTCCCTCAATTCTGCTCCAGAGCAGGCTTGGGTCACCAGTCTCTCAGGGATGCTTTTCTCTTCAGATGGAACAGACATCTCTTATATGTGTTTCCACCAATTCCACTACTATCCAAAGTGACACTCAAGATAAAGAAAGAATAGGCCAGTGTTACTCTTATCGTTCCAATGTGGCCAAGACAAACATGGTTTCCATACCTTTTTCAGACGGCGGTGTGTCTGCCAATCACTCTCCATCCTGTTCCTTATTTTCTTTCTCAAGAAGTGGGCCAGATCAATCACCCAAATCTGCAAATTCTCTGTATCAAAGCATGGCTCCTTGATGGTTCCAAAGGTTAGAAATGAACTGTTCTGAGGATGTGAAGGAAATACTGTTACATAGCAGAAAAATAATTACTCACCACAGATACATTCAAAAATGGAAGAGATTCCAACTCTGTTGTGATGCATGACATGTTATCTCTACATCCTTTCCTTTACCAGTTGAGCTAGACTATATCCTAGAATTAATGTGCGCTAGCGGCGCAGTGATCTGAGGCTGAGGGGGAGGGGGAACAGCAGCGGAGGGGCCGGGGGCTAGCCTCCCGGGCCAGGAGCTCAGGGGCCAGGCAGGAGGGTCCCGTGGGCCGCATGTGGCCCATGAGCCGTAGTTTGCCCACCTCTGGCCTACATCTTTTTAATCTAAAACTATTATGCATTAATAATAATTGTATGGTTATAGCATGGCATCCCTACAGGGTGTAGTTTAGATTGTTCGGGTGCCATACCTGGGTATTTCCATACCTGCGCATTTGGATTTCTTTTAAATTTATCAATTAATCATCTATTCCCAATGGGATGGATTAGACAATGTGGCCATCAGATCTTCACTGGGCCTTACAACTCTGGAGCCCTCACCCAGGCTTCCAATATCTTGAAATATATCCTGACTACTAACTAAAGATACAAGGCCTGATTCTCCTCTCGTACTGCTTTTACACTAGGGAAGCTCCACTGACATCTGTAGAGCTACTTCTGATTTAAAGTGGTGTAAGTGAGAGCAGAATCAGGCCCACAAAATCATACTGTCACAAGCTTCTTAAAGACCTGTGACAGCAGATGTAGATGAGGGAAAAATGCCTTTCCCCTATAGCTGAACAGGCATTTTTCCTTAGGAAAATAAAACAAATTTGGAGTTTGTAAGCCAAGTCATTTTAAAGATATGAACCACACACACAAAAATTAGGAAAATGTTTATAAGATGAAGAACAGGATTTTTTTTTTTTTAAAACAGCATACCTTTAAGAATATTCCCCAGAATGTTTTCAGTCTTCCCAGAAAAGTTCTATCCTGCCATGACATAACGTATGTGAAATTTCAGAGGGATTATTATTTTCTTTTTGATAAACTGAAAGGGCGTGGAAGTTGAAATTTTGGCTTACCATAGGTTGCTAATTTCCATATTAAATATATAGAGACTACCACAACTCCATAATACTGTATATCTCAAATCCATGTGAACTCCCCTTTTTCCCATGCTAATAGTAAATGAAGAGCTAGATTGGTTTGGTAAATGAGGTATTTTGTGATCTGTGTGCTAATGAACAAATTATCAGGAAGTCCTATTGGACTTCAAAGGCCTTGTACCCACCTACACCAGTAGAAAATTTGGCACTATATTTGTGCAATTGATTGGGTAAAGAAGCATACATTGTCTGTGTCTGGAATGGGGGGTATTGTGACTCACATCATGAGGTAGCTATAGTGTGGTCCCAAGTCCACACAGGGAGGTGAAAGTAGCAACTTCAAGTGGAATGGTGGATATCAGACAGCATTGTTTGTGGACTAGTTATCATAGGTGGGACTGATATAACTCCAAAATGAATCCTTTGTGAAGGTGACTGTTAAAAAATTTAACACTTTCCAATCTCAACTTTGGACTTAATAGACCAATCTAAAAAAATGCCTTAACCAATCTTCTACTTCCAGTTTCTTTCTATACACACACTAAACTGCATGACCTATGTGCAGTAGCTAATTGTCACTAGGTAAAATATATAAAACTGTTCAACTCCTCTGCTATTAGCAGAAGTGGGAGTCCTAGTGTATTTAAGTACTATGCCAGTTAGATGTACTCTGATTAAGATGACCAGAAACCTTGTTAAAAACCCTTGTGGCCCATTCGTAAAGCTCTCACCATTGCTAACATTGGTGGGGGAAGTTTTAAAAAATGTCTCTATAGTAGATAAGGCTTTAGGCTCCTTCTGTAGATCTAGGATGATATTGATCTTCAAATAGCATGTATATTGGTTGACTTTTGCAAGATTATCTTTGCTGCGAGCCAGTAAGTAGGTAAAATGTTAATGAACCACAAGTGGGCTGTGGGAATTTTTCAAAGTTCCACTCTTCCATTAATAAAAATAAATCTGCTTTTCCAATTACCCTTATATCACAGCATAGGACCTACAGCTTTAGCACGCTGTTTATAAACCCCCAAACTCCTATCTTTGTGTGTATCTTATCTGGGGTTAAAACAGCAGCAGTAATATATGCTTTGCTAAGAACATAAGAGATCTTGTTGGTCACTTTGAAATTTTTATATGGCAAAATAAAAAGTGCATTATTCTCAAACATTTGGTTCCCAAAGGCAGATTGTGAATGTTGTCCAAATATAGTGCCATTGTCTCCCTCCTTGAGAATAAGTAACCTGCATATTTCTTTCAAGTTTAAAGAGAGGCAGGCAGCATGGCCTAGTATTTAAAGCACAGGACAGCTTCTAACTAAAAGCTTCTGAATTCCAATCACAGCTTCACGGATTACCTTGTCTCCATTTCCCCATCCATAAAATGGGGATAATAATAATATTTATCTGTCTTGCATGGATCATGTTGCTAGGATTTATTAGTTTATGGGCCAAATATACCACTTGATATAAACAGGTGTAATTACATTGGACTTCAATGGAGTTACTGCATTTGGTTATGCCAGTAATGAATTTGTCCAGCATTTTACAGATATGAAATGCTACTAAATATAAGTACTAATTATAATTGCTGGAACTATATATGCAACATAATAACAATAATTAGAGCTGGCGAAAAGATTTTTTTGGGGGACAGGGCAGTTTTTGTCAAAAGTTCAAGTGGTTTTTTACCAGATCTACTTATACTGTGATTTGTATAGTGCCTTTAATAAGGATCTTCAAGCACTTTACAAACATTATTAAATAATTCATGCAATAGCCCTGTGAAAGGGGCAATATATCAATTTTATAGATTAAATATATAGGGGTTAGTGATTTGCTAAGTCACTGGTAGAGCCAGGAATATGACTCCCAGTCAGTCTTTTCTACCTAGTAGACCTTGCTTCCTCTGCACTGCATCTTGCTTAGGTATAAATGACTATAAGGTGTAAAAAGCAACAGAGGGTCCTGTGGCACCTTTAAGACTAACAGAAGTATTGGAGCATAAGCTTTCGTGGGTGAATGCCCACTTCATCAGATGCAAGTAATGGAAATTTCCAGAGGCAGGTATAAATCAGTATGGAGATAACGAGGTTAGTTCAAGTTTGGCCAACGTACATAGCAGAGGGGCATTGTTGGCACATGATGGCATATATAACATTGGTGGACGTGCAGGTGAATGAGCCGGTGATGTTGTAGCTGATCTGGTTAGGTCCTGTGATGGTGTTGCTGGTGTAGATATGTGGGCAGAGTTGTCATCGAGGTTTGTTGCATGGGTTGGTTCCTGAGTTAGAGTTGTTATGGTGCAATGCGTGGTTGCTGGTGAGAATATGCATAAGGTTGGCAGGTTGTCTGTGGGCGAGGACTGGCCTGCCTCCCAAGGTCTGTGAAAGTGAGGGATCATTGTCCAGGATGGGTTGTAGGTCACTGATGATGCGTTGGAGAGGTTTAAGCTGAGGACTGTAGGTGATGGCCAGTGGAGTTCTGTTGGTTTCTTTTTTGGGCCTGTCTTGTAGCAGGAGGCTTCTGGGTACACGTCTGGCTCTGTTGATTTGTTTCTTTATTTCCTTGTGTGGGTATCGTAGTTTTGAGAATGCTTGGTGAAGATCTTGTAGGTGTTGGTCTCTGTCTGAGGGGTTGGAGCAGATGCGGTTGCCCACATATCTACACCAGCAACACCATCACAGGACCTAACCAGATCAGCTACAACATCACCGGCTCATTCACTTGCACGTCCACCAATATTATATATGCCATCATGTGCCAGCAATGCTCCTCTGCTATGTACATTGGCCAAACTGGACAGTCACTACGCAAGAGGATAAATGGACACAAGTCAGATATCAGGAATGGCAATATAGAAAAACCTGTAGGAGAACACTTCAACCTCCCTGGCCACACAATAGCAGATGTAAAGGTAGCCATCTTACAGCAAAAAAACTTCAGGACCAGACTCCAAAGAGAAACTGCTGAGCTCCAGTTCATTTGCAAATTTGACACCATCAGATCAGGATTAAACAAAGACTGTGAATGGCTATCCAACTACAGAAGCAGTTTCTCCTCCCTTGGTGTTCACACCTCAACTGCTAGCAGAGCACCTCACCCTCCCTAATTGAACTAACCTCGTTATCTCCATACTAATTTATACCTGCCTCTGGAAATTTCCATTACTTGCATCTGATGTAGTGGGCATTCACCCACGAAAGCTTATGCTCCAATACTTCTGTTAGTCTTAAAGGTGCCACAGGACCCTCTGTTGCTTTTTACAGATTCAGACTAACACGGCTACCCCTCTGTTATAAGGTGTAAGGCAGTACAGAGTCAGACCCCTAGAGCAGTTCTCAAACTGGGAGGCATGAACAGATGTCAGGAGGCCAAGACTACCCTAACCTTTCTACACTGGTAGAAACAGAGGGGCATCCTGAAGTGGTCACTTTTGGAAAAGGGGGTTGCGAATGTAAAGGCTGAGAACCACTGATCCAGAGCTCTGGTAGGTGGGAGAGGAGTCACACAAAGATTTTGAGGTTGTGCACTAGTGGGCAAGATCCATACCAAGGTCCTTGTAGCAAAGGCTGGCACCCTCCCCTCCCCCGGACCGCCAGCATCTGGCCTAGGTCAGTTTCCTCACAGCCCTGTCTGGCAGGCGCCAGGCGGTCACAACCCCAGGGCTAGGCACTCCTGCCTCGCTCGAGACCGGTGTCCTCCTCTGGGAGGTGCCTCACTCCGGCCACCCTCCATCCTTGGGGACCGCTTAGTGAGGCCACAAGGTTCAGGCGCCCTCACTCCCCCGCCCGCTACCTGGCCAGCCGCCGGCGGGGCCCAGCACCACGGTCCCCGTCCCCGCCTGCCGGCGCAAGGTGCCGGCAGGGGGGGCTCATTAGCATAGGGCCGGGCTGCGGCGGCGCGGCTGGCTGGTGGTAGCGCCGGGCTGGCAGCTCCTCCTCCCCCTCCCCGCGCTCAGCATGGCGGTCAAGGTGACTCTGCTCCTCCGTCGCTTGTTGCATAAGGAGCCGGGTGTTGCGGGCGGCCAGTGCGGGGCTGGCGGGGGATTTGCGGCGGCTGTTGCTCTGTGGGCCTGATACCCGGCAGCGGCCCCCAGAGAGCAAGGGGTCGGGGGAGCATCCCTGGGGAAGGGGGCGATGGGGTGTCAGGGAGATATATGGGGGGGGGGGGAAGAGAGCGCCCCCCACCCCGGGACAAGGAGTGTGTGGGAGGGGGAGAGCGCCCCTCGGGGGCAGGAGCGAGTAGTGGGAAGGAAGGGAGCAGCTTTGGGGGGAAGGGTCCTGTGGTGGGGGATGGGAGGGAGCAGCTCTGGATGGAAAGGTCCTGTGGTTGTGGCAGGGAGCAGCTTTGGTGTATGGGTCTGTTGTGGGCAGTGTGGGGGTGAGAGCAGCTCTGGGGGGTATTGCGGGTGAATAGAGTAGCTCTTTGGGGAGTTTTAAGAACAATGCATTTCACTCGGAAAAATATTGGTGATTCTTGTTGTGTATGTTTGTTGTTCTGTTTCACATAGTCAAGCCAAAGGTGTAAAATGTGTTTGCTTAGTGAGTTTTTAGCCTACAGGTGTAGCCTGGATGCTGGTGCATGTGCTTGAACTTTTCAGCGTCCCAAGGTCTTCCCAATTGTTTGTCTGAACTAGAGTGTGGTCATGTTTTAATTCAAGTTAACTAAGACAATTATAAATGCAAGTGGAGACACTTCACAAGTGTTGGTGACTTACTGCAACTCCTTCTGCTAAGGGCAATTTCTACCATTTGGGGCAGTGGAGATACTGTTGCTCCTGACATTTGGGCCTGTTTCACTGTCTCGCTTGTTCTCAGACAACAGTTACTGAGTTTGACAGCTATCACTTCTCCCTGAATTGTTTTCAAGTTAAGCAATGAAAACTTAGATTTTAATGTTTGGGATTCTGTTTATCAGTTAGATAAGAGACCTGACATTTATTACCCTTATCAACATAGATTGCATGAGGATTCCCTACACTACAAGTCAATTACCTATCTAGTAAAGCATTAACTTTCTTTTCTTGACTTTACAGGTGCAAACAACCAAAAGAGCGGATCCCAATGAGCTACGGAACATATTTTTGCAGGTAAACTGATTTATTTGATTGACAGTTATTTCTTTAAGGGTATGTCTTCTCTACCAATGTTAAAGCGCTGCCACGGAAGCGTTTTAACGTGGCTGTGTAGTCGCGGCACCAGCCCAGCGCTGTAAAAAACCACCCCCACAAGGGGAGTAGCTACCAGCTCTCGGAGTGCGGCTCCCCAGCGCTGGTGCACTGTCTACACTGCCACTTTACAGTGCTGAAACTTGCATCGCTCGGGGGGTATTTTTTCACATCCCTGTGCGAGAAAGTTTCAGAACTATAAAGTGGCAATGTAGACAAGGCCTAACCCTTGATATGCCTTGATATGCTAGGGAGGGGTGGTTGCTATGGGGAGTGGTTACTATGGCAGGGCAATTGCTATGGGGGGATGGTTGGTATGTCAAAGTATGTGACACACATTTTATGTCACACTCAGATCTTTAAAGTTCACTTTATTTATATTGTATGTCAAAAGACCCTTTTAGGTTTGAGTGGCATTAAGGTAAACTGATACTGAAACAAGTTATGTCTTAATACTTCTTTCCTTCAAATATTTTTGAAATAGTTACAACATTTCCTCTATAGCACAAAAACAAAACCCCAAACCCTAAGCTGCATTATTTTTTTAAGTTATACTTTTCAAGATAATAAAAAAGCTCTACTTTGAAAGTGGTTTTATACTGTAGATTTTACTTTAAGGATTTTCCTGATTCTCTTATAAAAAGGTTGGACTATAGTTAAGAGTCGTAAAAAAAATCTATACCTCAACTTGCTGTGTGTGTGTATGTATGTACTAGTCTGTTTACATCATGTCACTTTCTTAGTATAGGGTTCCCAAATTGGTATGATTATATTGAATTACTGGAAGCTTTTTTCTCCACTCCTCTCTGATTTCCCTCAAGCCGTCAGAAAGATAATTCTAAAAGGAAAACACAAAATTATGAAAGTAAGATTTTGTAATAAGATTGATGTGATCAAATGTGGGCAGTGTCTTTGGTCCTTGATTGTGTCTCTTAATATTTTAAATATCTTTCCATGTAAAAAGGATATTTCCCTTACAGTCAGAAATTCTCAAGTAAAACACTTTAGCTAGAATACAAGAAATGAAAGTAATTTTAAATTAAGGAGTTCCACTGGAAATAAGACCGTAATAACACAAGTCACCTTTATGTCACCCTTGACATATGCCCTTTGATGCTGTATTATCAAATTCCCAGATGTGCTAAGCAGCCAAGAGACCGTTTTGGCTGAGAGAACTAATTATATCTAACCATCACATTTTTTCATAGATGGTTAATTTGAATACAGGAGTGGGTGCTAAAAATTGTAATGTTATATTCAAATGATTGTCTAATTTTTTAACATCTGATATACCATGTAAAGTTTTTTTTCCCCCCAGCATAAAAGCATAAACTGGAGGTGTAGTATTTAGTCTTAAAGAATAAAATAGTTAAGTATTAATTTATTGAAGTACAAATGAGTATCAGATATCTAAAAGCTGTTTTATTGGCTTGTGGACTTCTGGTAGTTAAACAGACCGTCAAACAAACATTTTGCCAGTCATATACAAGACTTGAAACATGACTGGGTTGTTTTCTGACATTTGACGTATTTAACTTTTTGCATAATCTTATTCTGTTCAACTGGAATGCTCTGTATAATGCAGAGCATATGTGATTCTTGTCTTACGTTGTGTTTTGAAGTAGGAGTTTTTGTTGCTGAAATGAAGTAAATTATTTGAAGTCATGTATGTAGTATTTTTTATCCTTACAGTGATGCTAAATCTGTACATTCTCGATATGAAGTTAAATATTGTACTGGCAGGTAGGCAGTTTGTTTTTAAAAAGTCTTAATTCCACAAGTTCTACAACAGATATGCAAACCACTTTGTTTTGTGCACATGAGAAATGAAGAGGTAATGGCTGCCATATTACTGTTCTTGCGTATCTGAAACTTGCAATAAAAAAGCTATAGGAACTTAAACATTTTAAATTGTTTAATATTTAGAGGTACATCAAATTAAGAAAAAGTTATGGGCATAGAAAGAGATCTTCTTGTGTTTCTTTTTGATAATTTGGCAAATTACACAAGTTTGAAATCCTGTTCATGCAATGTTGGTAGGTTATAAATAAACTTACCGTATTTATAATTTTGTTTATCACAACAGAAACCCTCCAGACAAAAACAAATAGAACTTTGTTGAGAAATATTGTTAGTGTTACAACACATTTCATAGGTCAGATATGTTGTGCTCTTTGCTGAGAGTGCAAGTCTGTTGCATGTTGTTCAGCTAAAGGGCGTGCATTCCTGCCTAAATTTGGCTTCCCTTGAAAATAGACACAAGTAACGATGTGGATCATGAAGAGGAATAGAGTTCATGTGTTCACCTTGCACTGTGGTACAGGGTGTCCTTATCCTTCCTCCTGTTCACATGATACATTCTACTAAATGTTACCATCCAATTCACATTAATATATTAGTGTGTATGCTGTGCATATATTATCAGAATTTCTGAAGCTTGGTGTAAGATTTTATTGTTTAAATTATTAAAGTGTTAGCAGTAAATCTTTTTATTTTTAGAGAACAAAAGCTTAAAGGAACAAAACAAAGGAGAAGTTGAAATGGAGAGCAGGAGGGACACAGATCTCTTTAGGACAGTGTTTATCTAATTTCCTGGTGAACGTCCATTTTTTTTCTTAGAGGAGATGCAGTTAAATGTGGAAAGTATCTGGTTGAATGAGTCCCTGTTGGTTGAACCCAAAATGGAACTGAACCAGCAAGAAGGAAAAAGGAACGTTATCCTTTTCTATTTATTTAAAACGCAGTACCATTTTTTCCATTAAAAGTCCATTTTCTCAAATCCATGGCACCCGATTTAATGAGAATGATGAGAGGGATACCGGTGAATTTTTTCTGCTGTAAAGGATAAAGTTTGGAGGGCTAGAGGAAATATTAGTTTAGGCTGAAAACCAATGTGATGACATCTAACTGTATGTTAAAAAGACAGACTGTGCTTAGCTTAGACATGTTATGTTGTGGTGATAGAAAACAAGATGTTCAAATTAATCAAATGCTCAGTTTTGAATTATCCTTTTTATGTGTGATAAGAATTCTCTTTTTTGCAAAGATAATTTGGAATTGAAGAATCAATTTTTAATTTTAGTATAACGTTTAATGTGTAATAAAGTAAATTTATTTTAATTTTGGGGTAAATTAAATAACTTCTTAATAAAATATATATATCCGAGTTTAGTCAAACGTTTTATTTTTTTCATGCTAAGAGATACTTGCCTTATAGGTTGCATCGCAGAAAGGTCACTTGGGACCAGATACTATGAATTTATAAATACATGTCAAAAGTGAAAGGCTTACCTACTTTGTCACTCCTTATTATGTTGGCTTTTTTGCCAGCACCTTTTCTAAATACAGTATCATGACTTTCTCATATGGAGCTGAAAATAATATGTCAGGTAATGGTTCATTCATTTGTATCAAAAATAAATTCCAAAACAGTTTCTTTATTGTAAAATAATTTTCACAATGTAATAAAAATAGTTTGATTAGTTTGTTTCTAAAGAAATAGGACAATTATGTTTACAGTATTATATGTTTAAATGTTTACTGCCTTTCATGTGCCCTTGACTGCATGCTCCCTCTTTTATATCTGAATTCTGCCGCTGTTGTGGATATTTTCAGTACCCTGTATGTCCTATGATCTTGCATATGCAGAGTTTACAGTGGAATGCACTCCTTACAGCAGAATCATGCTTCATAATCTAAGGTTTTATTATTTTAAAATGGAAGGGTAACCTTAAGACGTTGTTGCAATGACATTTGACTGAGTTTGTAAACATGCAGGAACCCTGAAACAATAGCTCTGATAAAGTGTGAACTACCCTGTTCATTTTAATGGCGTGTTAATTCTTAAATCTAAGACAACAGTTTGTTTGTCATATGGTGAGTCCCACATGCCCCAGTCAAAATAAGGGCCCATTTTGCTAGCTTTCGTATGAATACATAGACAGATGCGGTCCCTGGTCTAAAAACTTTGCAGTCTAAGACAAGACACAAGTGGATGTAACAAACAAATAGGAGAAGATGGATGAAGATAATAATGATAGGTTTGTAGTCATTTAAAGTTATTTATTTTTTCTAATAACAAGGAATAAATTTAAATGTTAGCTTTTAACCATGTCACTGCTGATAATTTTAACAGCAGTATACATCTAATATTCTTCTTAACCCACAGTCCCAAACAATTCCCACACTTTTTCTCTGGAGCCAAAAGCCCTGCCTTCCTCTTTCTCAGATTTTGAAACCTCCAGCTTCTCTGATAACTTCTGTGATGCAGTTATGGATAGTCAAAACAAAAATATATTTTCAGTACAAAAAAAACTATGAAATATTGAAGACTAAAAATGTGGACCACAGCTTACCGTAATTTGAATGTAACAAAAGTAAACACTAGGGCTACTGTACTTATTGCTGTATTCATTTTGTTTAATATGCCAAAACACTCCAATTATTTTAAATGGAGCTACTTCAGAATTTCCAGTATGCCAACCAGAGATCTGCACATGCATGGGAGCCTTGCTGCAGAAATTAGATCCAGCGTATACATGGGCCTATAGTGTTTCTCTTAAATGGTGTGTGCACCTCAGAGTATTATAAAAATACTGAGACGCATGGCTAGAAAGGGTTAAGCATCCTGCAAAATAAATAACTCTCAAAAGACATATAGAGAGCTAATGTTTGTGTTTTTGTGTATTTACATATGTATAAGTAGGGTGGATAATGTAATCAACAGTCCATGTCTATGCTGTATTCTGATAATTCAGAGGTCAAAAGAAAATCATATATTGTAAATTGAGTGTAAACTCGGGATATCTTAGTATTCATCTCTTTTTGAAATGTATTGTGAGTGGTGGAGGAACAAGCAAATGGCCTTATGTTAATTCGTATAGCTAAGTACCAGTGATGGACCTCCTTCAAAGTCATCCTAATTACCCTTTGTTTCCTGAGGAATTCCAACTTGTCAAAAGACATGAAATTGTATAAAAGATCCTGGGGTCCTGATTCTGTCATCTCAGGTCTGCTTAAGCTTCATCAGGGGAAGTTTGAGTCGCAAGACTGAGGTCCCAGTTATGCCCTGAATATGATATTTGGACATTGGACTGTGACCTATTTAATTGAATTCTAAAGGAACTCTTTGCAACTACAAAGCTCACCATCTCTACTATGAATCTGAATCTTAAGAATTGAACTCATGTCTGTATGTATATTGATCTTTTAACCATACTCTCTCTCTTTCGTTTTTTAATAAATTTTAGTTTAGTTAATAAGAATTGGCTGTAGCGTGAATTTGGGTAAGATCTGAAACATTCATTAATCTGGAAGGTAATGTGTCGGATCCTTTGGGATTGGTAGAACCTTTTCTTTTATATGATGAAATAAGATTTACAGAAATTTTCATCATATTTTATGTGGGTACCTGGATGGAGGCCTGAGGCTGGATCACTTTAAGGGAACTGTGTTGTTTGGATTTCTGAGTAATCAGTAAGGTAATAAAGAAGCTGTTTTATGCTGGCTTGGTGAATCTAAGTATTGGAATATCCACCAGCTTTTGGGGGTTTGGCTGCCCCATTCTTTGCAGTTCACCCTAATTGAGTGACCATAGCTGGCTCCCCACTAGGACCCCGGTCACAGTGGCGTAGTCGTGCTTGGATACACATTACCACAGGTTAATTGGGATTCTGAATCAGAACCATACGCTTGTCAAAATTTAATTTTGATATTGGAGAGTTTAAGGGTTAAAAATCAGTTACAGTGAGTGACCCATGATCAAGATCCTGACAAAAAATGCCTGGAAGAATTGTGCTTACAGAGAGGGTTGTATTTTAACAAAAGGCCCCAGAGCAGGAATTAAAAAATCTGTTAATTGCCAATGATAAGGAAGCAGACCCAGTGAAAATGCTTGCACTGAGAAACTAGCAGCTAGAACTTGACCAAAAGCAAAAAATAGCTACTATGGAAGGAGAAGCTGCTGAAAGAGAGTGCCTGTGTTTTGAACATGAACAAAGAATGGCATAAATTTGATTGCAGGAACTAGAAGCTAAGGCAGAAGTGGACAGACTTAAGCTCCAACTCAAGAGAATAAAAGAACAACAGGAACTGTATCATTCTGGAAAGCCAGCTCCTCTCAACAGCAAAGATGGGGATATAATCTGTCCAGTTTGTAACAATGTTGGTATGTTGTTTGACTCTAAGCAGTTGTCTGTGTGTAACCAAATTTACCCCAACACTGCCACCTTTTATGTAAATGCTTTTACAGTGAGTTCGGGTGAAGGTAATCCCATAACTCATGCAGAGAATGTAAAAGTCAATGGTAAAGCTGTTTAGGGCAAATTACAACTTCTAATATCACTCTTGTTAAAACAGATTTTGTCAAAGAGGAAGATTATTTACCAAATTAGAGTGTGAATATTGTAATCCTCTATGAGTTTATCGTAAGTGTGCCTTTAACTAGAATCCATCTTGAATGGAATGGTGTTAAACATTTAAGTTATAGCTGGTGTAAGGAAGTTATTGCCTAAGGATCTTTTGACTGGGGATGATATTAAAACTTTGTTCAGTCAAGTTGATAACATAAACCACTTACAGGAAAGAAATAATCCTGAACCTGTGTCTACTAGGGGCAAGGATTTGCCTATGGAGGGTTTCTCCAAATGTTTGTATAAGGAAGATAGCTGTTTATCTGTGCAAAGAAGCAGTGAATATGTGGAAAAAATTCCTAATTGGTATCTCAGAAGTGAATCTGGTATTAGATAAGGCTCAGGGAGATGTTTCTCTAGAGCAAATTAAAGTTGGTGATCAGGTTAAAGCCCTAATTGAGGAAGAAAAGGGTAAATTTTTTATGGGTGATGGAATGTTGGCTAGTAAAGCTTGGGAGAGTAAGTCTGACCCAGGTAAAAGTGATGTGCTTAAAGTAGCTCAGTGTAATAAGACACTATTTGTAGAAAACAGCAGTTTATCTGTGTCACGGAGTGTGGGGGAGTTAGGGCCCTGCACCCCTCTTCCTGAGATTTACCGTGACTCTCAGCCAGCCAGTAAAACAGAAAGTTTATTAGATGACAGGAACGCAGTCCCAAGTAGAGCGTGTAGGTACAACCAGAACCCCTCAATCAAGTCCTTCTGGGGGGTTTAAGGAGCTTAGACCCCAGCTTGGGGTTCCCTGCGTTGCACCACCCAGCCCAAACTGAAACTAAAAAAACTCCTCCAGCAGCTTTCTCCCCCGCTCCCCTCTCCTTTGTTCAGTCTTCTGGGCAGAAGGTGTCACTTCTCCCAACCCCCCTCCTGGCTCAGGTTACAGCTCAGGTAGCTTCCTTGAAGGGAAGTCCCCCATCCGCAATGCAACTTCCCTGCAACATTCCCAGGTCAGTCCGCCCCGCTCCCTGCTCCGTCACAATCTGTTAAGGGAGGGAAAGGCAAAGAAAGTTTAGATGAGCATAGGCTGCCTTCTGAGCTGATGGCTTTGTCTCATCAGCAGTTTGGGAAGGCAAGGTTAGTGGAACATGAGTATCCCTATACCTTACCTGTTACCAGTGTGGAGAATCGTGACAGTGAAGGAAATGTTCCTGTGTCTGTTAGGGGTAATGACCGTCCTATGAAGGGAGCTACCCCAATCTCCAAGCAATTGTCCATGAACAGCCATATGTGCTGGGACAAAGGAAAGGATATCCCAAGCTGTTTGTCTGTTAAAGGGGAATGTTTCTCCAGCTCTTTTCTGTCTGTCTGTACAGCAGACAGAAGAAGCCTGTCAGTCTATGATGGTTGAAAATTTGTCAGTTGACCCAGAGCTGATTCTGGATACAACTAAAGCCCAGGAAGGAAGTGGTCCTGAATTTGTGTCTGCTAGGGATGATGACATTATAACTAGGTTGCATCCAGTTAATGTCATAAATAGCTCCCAGAGACCAAGCGATTCTGGTGCTTCTATTTTGCCTGTTGCTAGTATGTTGCTGGGTAAAGATATGACAACCTTGTCTGATCAGGGTGATATCATAGCCAGGGCACAAGGAAAGCATGAAGGTAATTTGACTGTTTATCCACTAATAGTGTGGAAACTTGTAATAAGGAAGAGAATGCTTCTAATCTTGTGACTATGAAGTCTAGCAGCTTACCTGAAAGGGAGTTTGTGAAAATCCTCCAAATGGGTCAGAGATGATTCTGGATTTAAGTGAAACCCAGAAAGTGTCTGTCGTTGCTCAGGAAAATGTTCCTTTAGAGCAAGCTCTAGGTGAAAAGGGTAAGGGCAGAATTTGTGTGAAAAATGGGTTGTTGCTTAGAAAAATTCCTGAAGAGAAAAATCTTCAGGGTAGTTTTTGCAAGCAGTTTGCTGCAACTAATGGGTATGGAAGTGATTTGATTGAGTTAACTCAGGGTGAATCACTGTATAGAGAAAGCAACAGTTTGTTTGGGAGACTTGTTCCAGTTCCTAACTGCCATAGTCTTTCTGAGTTGTGTAGATCCACTGACTTTGCTTTAGAAAGACCCAGTGTGGATATCTTTGAAAAGGTTTCGAATGAAATAAAAATTGTTAGGGAATTTAAACAGCCCTATAAGCTTAACCAGCTTGTTGGGGAGACAATGTTGTTGGAACATGAATGTCTCCATGTTGATACTTTAAGTAAGCAGTCTGTGACTCGGGCACTGAGGAAAGATCGGGTTACTGGGTTACAAGGATGTGGGGGAGAGCAGGCAAACTCTCATCTCTAGATATTTTGGATATGACTTGTAGTCTCTTAGCCCTGGTCTACACTACGAGTTTAGGTCGAATTTAGCAGCATTAGATTGATTTAACCCTGCACCCGTCCACACAATGAAGCCACTTTTGTCGACTTAAAGGGCTCTTAAAATCGATTTCTGTACTCCTCCCTGACGAGGGGATTAGTGCTGAAATCGACATTGCCAGGTCGAATTTGGAGTAGTGTGGACGCAATTCGATGGTATTGGCCTCCGGGAGCTATCCCATAGTGCTCCATTGTGACCACTCTGGACAGCACTTTCAACTCAGATGCACTAGCCAGGTACACAGCAAAAGCCCCGGGAACTTCTGAATTTCATTTCCTGTTTGGTCAGTGTGGCGAGCTCATCAGCACAGGTGACCATGCAGCCCCAGAATCGCAAAAGAGCTCCAGCATGGACCGAACGGGAGGTACTGGGTCTGATCACTGTTTGGGGAGACGAATCCGTGCTATCAGAGCTCTGTTCCAAAAGACAAAATTCCAAAATATTTGAAAATATCTCCAAGGGCATGATGGACAGAGGCTACAACAGGGACCCGCAGCAGTGCCACGTGAAAATTAAGGAGCTCAGGCAAGCCTACCAAAGAGGCAAATGGCCGCTCCGAGTCAAAGCCCCAGACATGCCTCTTCTGTGATGAGCTGCATGCAATTCTGGGGGAGGGGGAGCTTCCACTACCTCACCCCTGTCTGTGGACACCTGCAAGGGGGGAGTCTCATGCAACAGGGATGAGGATTTTGGGGACGAGGAAGATGAGGAGGTGGAGGAGGATGAGGATAGCGCACAGCAGGCAAGCGGAGAAACCATTATCTCCGACAGCCAGCAACTGTTTATCACCCTGGAGCCAATACCCTCCCAACCGTCCCAAGGCGGGCTCACGGACCATGAAGCCGGAGAAGGCACCTCTGGTGAGTGTACCTTTGTAAATATAATGCATGGTTTAAAAGCAAGCATGTTTAATGATTAATTTGCCTTGAAGACTTGGGATGCATTCGCGGCCAGTACAGCCCCTCCTTTTAAATGGCCAACCCAACGGGTGCTTGGTATGGGAAAGGAGGGCACTGCTGTTTGAAACCATTCCCACATGTTATGAAGGCTGAAGAAGCTGAAAAATTGTGGCTTACAATGGCTGCCTGCAAGCCGAATTCTGTTGCCCGGCCCTGCGTGTGTGATCTCTCACACCAAACCGGCAGGCCCTCAATATAAGAGGCAAAATGCGACCTTGTATCGAAAACACATATGCTATGTAATGTTAACAGCTTGGCTCACCGTGAAAGAGTCTACCCATTGTTCTCTAAAATGTGTCTTTTTAAATACTACTCTCCATTTTTTTCCTCACGCAGCTGCAAATGTTTCAACGCACCCCAATCATCTCTGTCTCAGAGGCTAGCGCAGATAAGAAGGCAAAAAAAATCCACTTGCGATGAAATGTCCTCTGAGCTCATGCAGTTCTCCCGCACTGAAAGCGCTCAGCAGAATGCGTGGAGGCAAACAATGTCAGAGTCCAGGAAAGCAGAAAATGAATGCGAGGACAGGGGGGACGACTGAGATGAGAGGTGGCGGGAGCAAGATGAGAGGTGGCGGCAGCGCGATGAGAGGAAGCAGGCTGCAATGCTGAGGCTCCTGGGGGATCAAACTGATGTGCTCCGGTGTCTGGTGCAGCTGCAGGAAAGGCAGCTCAGACCGCCGCTGCAGAAAAGGAGCACAGACCGCCGCTGCAGCCCCTGTGTAACTGCCTGCCCTCCTCCCCAAGTTCCTCACCCAGATGCCCAAGAACGTGGGGGGGGGGGGGGAGACTCCGGGTACCCAACCACTCCACCTCAGAGTACTGCCCAAGCAACAGAAGGCTGGCATTCAATAAGTTTTGAAGCGCAGTGTGGCCTTGTCCTTCCCTCCTCCCCTCATCCACCACCCCACCCGGTGCTTCCCTCCTCCCCTACCCCTCCCGGGATACCTTGGCAGTTATCCCCCTATTTGTGTGACAAATTAATAAAGAATGCATGATTTTGAAACAATCAGGACTTTATTGCCTCTGTAAGCGGTGATCGAAGGGGGGAGGGTGGTTGGCTTACAGGGAAGTAGAGTGAACCAAGGGGGCGGGTTTTCATCAAGGAGAAACAAACAGAACTGTCACACCGTAGCCTGGCCAGTCATGAAACTGGTTTTCAAAACTTCTCTGATGCGCAGCGCGCCCTGCTGTGCTCTTCTAATCGCCCTGGTGTCTGGCTGCGCGTAATCAGCGGCCAGGCGATTTGCCTCAACTTCCCACCCCGCCATAAATGTCTCCCCCTTACTCTCACAGGTATTGTGGAGCAAGCAGCAATAACAATGGGAATATTGGTTTCACTGAGGTCTGAGTCAGTAAACTGCGCCAGCGAGCTTTTAAATGTCCAAATGCACATTCTACCACCATTCTGCACTTGCTCAGCCTGTAGTTGAACAGCTCCTTACTACTGTCCAGGGTGCCTGTGTATGGCTTCATGAGCCATGGCATTAAGGGGTAGGCTGGGTCCCCAAGGATAACTATAGGCATTTCAGCATCCCCAACAGTTATTTTCTGGTCTGGGAAGTAAGTCCCTTCCTGCAGCTGTTCAAACAGACCAGAGTTCCTGAAGATGCGAGCGTCATGTACCTTTCCCGGCCATCCCACATTGATGTCGGTGAAACATCCCTTGTGATCCACCAGTGCTTACAGTACCATTGAAAAGTACCCCTTGCGGTTTACGTACTGGCTGCCAAGGTGATCTGGTCCCAAGACAGGGATTTGCGTTCCGTCTATCGCTCCACCACAGTTAGGGAATCCCATTGCAGCAAAGCCATCCACTATGACCTGCACATTTCCCAGAGTCACTACCCTTGATAGCAGCAGCTCAGTGATTGCGTTGGCTGCTTGGATCACAGCAGCCCCCACAGTAGATTTACCCACTCCAAATTGATTCCCGACTGACTGGTAGCTGTCTGGCGTTGCAAGCTTCCAGAGGGCTATCGCCACTCGCTTCTCAACTGTGAGGGCGCTCTCATCTTGGTATTGTGCTTCAGGGCAGGGGAAAGCAAATCTCAAAGTTCCATGAAAGTGCCCTTACGCATGCGAAAGTTTTGCAGACACTGGGAATCATCCCAGACCTGCAACACTATGCAGTCCCACCAGTCAGTGCTTATTTCCCGGGCCCAGAATCGGCGTTCCATGGCATGAACCTGCCCCATTACCACCATGATGTCCAAATTGCCAGGGCCCGTGCTTTGAGAGAAGTCTGTGTCCACGTCCTCATCACTATCGTGATCGCACTGTCGTCGCCTCCTCGCCTGCTTTTGCAGGTTCTGCACATACTGCAGGATAACGTGCGAGATTTACAATGGTCACAACAACAGCGGTGAGCTGAGCGAGCTCCATGCTTGCCGTGGTATGGCATCTGCAGGAGAGCAGAGTTGCAGCAGAAGCGGTGGATGATGATAGATGCCACGAGAATAGATATTTATACCAAATGACGAGAGGACCTGTGAGGTGGATTCATGGCACCAGGAGAGCAGAGTTGCAGCGAAAGCGGTGGATGACTGAGGTCATTTACTCTGTTGAGCTCAGTCACCATTTTACTCAATTGAGACTGAGCTCATTTACAACAGCAGGAGAGCAGAGTTGCAGCGGAAGCGGTGGATGACGATGGTTTGCAGACCTACTGCACCATCTGCTGCCAGCAGCACCCATGGCACAACAGCAGCAGTGACGCTGAGCTGAGCAGGCTCCATGCTTGCCGTGGTATGGCGTCTGCACGGAAAAAAGGCGCGAAACGATTGTCTGCCGTTGCTTTCATGGAGGGAGGGGCGACTGACAACATGTACCCAAAACCACCCGCAACAATGTTGTAAATGTACACATGTGATAGAACTGATGTTAATGTTATTGCTAATGATTGTAACTAACTTGTTGCTGATACGAAGAACTATAAAAATGTACAATGTGCATGGTCTTTTGGAAAAGCCCTTGAACGTGTTAAGAGTGGTACATAATTGAAACCTTTATGATTATGCTCTTTGGTTTAACAAGAACACACTTCGTGTTAAAAAGTCTAATAATGTTGAGGCTTCACAGCTAATGCATAGACATATTTCTAAAACTTTTCACAGCAGAAAATACACTACAAGCTTGAACTGCTGTGCACAAAGGGAAATTGAGGTACAACACCTCACAGCCTTCATGGCTGAATGCCAGAGTAAGTGCTCTCTGAAGAACATTAATGGCTATGTTAAGTTAATACATAGACCAAACCCTGGAATCACTAAAGTGTTTCACAAAGTATGGGCTAAGTTTTTGGCTGGGGCCAAAGCATGCATCATAATTTGGCCTTACAAAGAATTCAATGTAAACACAGCTCATATCAATGTGGGGAGATTCTTAAGGTGTATCCAGGAGCTATAATTTCGCCCTTCCACACCAGTCTCACGTTGGAGGTGTGACTCATGGCTAGAAAGGGTTAAACATCCTGCAAAATAAATAACCCTCAAAAGACATGTAGGGAGCTAATGTTTGTGGTTTTGTGTATTTACCTATGTATAAGTAGGGTGGACAGTGTAATCAACAGTCGCTGTCTATGCTGTATTCTGATAATTCAAGGTCAAAAGAACATCCTATCATGTAAATGAATTGTAAACATGGGATATCTCAGTATTCATCTCTCTTTGAAATGTATTGTGATTGGTGGAGGAACAAGCAAATGGCCTTATGTTAATTCGTATCTCTAAGTACCAGTGATGATATTTGGACATTGGATTGTGACCTATTAATTGAATTCTAAAGGAACTCTTTGCAACTACAAAGCTCACCATCTCTACTATGAATCTGAATCTTAAGAATTGAACTCATGTCTGTATGTATATTGATCTTTTAACCATACTCTCTCTTTTTGTTTTTTAATAAATTTTAGTTTAGTTAATAAGAATTGGCTGTAGCGTGTATTTGGGTAAGATCTGAAACATTGACAAATACCCAAAAGTCTGAAAATTGTTATATTATGAACAAGTGTAGTATCACTTTTTAATATCTAATGCTTCTGTAGGGATAGCGGTAGGGTCTGCATCCTGCCTTTGCAAGGGGATTGGACTAGACCAGGCCTGCACAACATGCGGCCCGCATGGGCTCTTTGTGCGGCCCACGGGGGGTGAGTAGGTGGGCTCACTGTGTGGCCCACAGGGGAAGGAGGGTTTGTTTCTGTGGGGCGGGCGGCGCTGGGGGGGGGAGGGGTTGTTTCAGGGGGGCTGGGTGGTGCTGGGGGGGTTGTTTCTGTGGGGCGGAGGGTGTTGTGTTTCGGGGGGCTGCGCGGTGCTGGGGGGGGGTTCAGCGGGGCTGGGGGGTTTCGGCCCTCAGCTGTTTTCTTTGGAGTAATATGGCCCTCGCCGCTTTACGAGTTGTGCAGGCCTGGACTAGACTATCTAAGTACGTTCTGCCTCAGGTGACTGTGGTCCTAAAACCAGGCATTTCCTCTCCTTTTTTTCTCCAAGAAGTTCTAGAATTATAAACATTAAAGGGATAATGTCAAGATTGTTAATGTGTCCTGACATTAGATAAAGCCTGGTCACTTGACTGAAGATGGTGCACTATAAGGAGGAATCTACGAAGGCTCTAGTTTGCTTCTGGCAAGTTACAAATGTGGCCCTTAATTGGGTGAAGTTTGAACTTCCTATTATTCGTCAGATACTTATGGGTTCCTGCTCTTCATGTTTGTATTTGGAGGAGGTCGGAGTTTGTTTTGTTTTTGAGGAAAAATCTAGTTTACTTATTGGTTCTTTAAATCAAACTGACTGACATGCTTATGAATCAAGCTTTTACAAATTCAATTATACCTATTGGAATGTTCTTTTATTAATAATCTGAATAAAGACTTAATGAAAAGACTGGATACAAAGTGCTTTTCTGGAATTTGTGAGATATTAGGCTCTTGCCTTTTTTAGAAGAAACACACTCACTGAGTCAATTTCTACATTGACATTACCTGTAATTGAGCACTCTGATCTTATTTATTCAGTGTGCACTGGCAGACTGTTCCAGAAGAGCCTCATATTTTTGTAAATATTTCACAGTCTTGGGGCTTGTGAAAAATAGTTATTCTTTTATATTTAAATATGTTTGCTCAAGAACGATTGTGTAAAATAAGTGGTGGTCATAGGAAAGAGAATCAGTAGTCAAATTCAGCTGGCTTGTGGTGGCTTGGTGAGCTGGTATATTTTGGGTCGACTCCAAAATATAAACTTTAATTTCACAATAGCTAAATCCTTCGCTTTCAAATTCTGAACAAGTGCAGGGATGTTTTTCTGAGTCTGAACACAACCTGAAACAGAGCTCAGAGGCATGAACTGCCCCAACTCATCTCAGTACATGTTAACTCTAGAGCATAATTATAATTTGAATATCAATTCTGTTAATGTTCATTGATGCAAATATGCAAAAAAAATGGCATCAGCTGACAATTATTCCTACATTCAGAATATGAAGAGGGATGATCATATGAATATCTGCATAATCTACCGAAAATGGCATCTTGTTTTGGCATCTCAAGCATGGGCTTGCTTTGTAAGGGGAACTTGGGAAAGTAACAATACATTTTTCTCTGGATTAAAAACCTTAAAATGAATTCAACCTAATATTTTTAAATATGGGAATCTAACTAAAATGACAGAAGTGGTTATTGGAGATTAATAGGTGTTGGAAATATGCAATTTAAGTGTTACAATGTTTTGGGAATGCTGAAATATTATAAGGACACGGTAAGAGTAAAGGTGACCTGAAATTCAGGTTTTGAGAAAAAACAGTATTAATGTTTCCAGTCATCTCTCTCAGCAGTATTTGCCCTAATATATTAAAACGAGAAAGTGAGACCAATTTATATGTATGTAGTGCAAGATATAAAGAAAACAAATTACTAAACAGCATAAAGAGTGAAATGTAAACTGTTTAACTTTATCAATTTTAATTGGAGTATTTTTTACAATTAAGTTTTAAGATGAGTACCTATAGACTATAGCTAAAATCGAATTAAACCTAAACAGTTTTCTCCAGACACAGTTGTGTCCTACCCCATATTCATGGACACAGATTCTATAAAGGCATAAAAATCCTCTCACTACAAATAGGAAAACTTTCCAGCCTTAGAAATATATTATTTTGGTTGGATGTATCATACTGGTATGTAGGTTAATATGAGCATTTGAGCCTGTGAAAGGTAATGATGAATTCATATATGTGTGGCAGATTTTTTTGGAGGTGTGACTAGAGGATAAGTTTATTTAATTTCAGTATTTGTGATTTACCACATTTATTTTCTACTGTGTATATGAGAATCTTGGGTCAGAATTCAATACAGAGCAATATGTGAGGTGCAGCTGACTTTCATGGTCTCTGTAAGGTTTTTCTGGCTTACCTCACATTTTACTGTATATATTTTAGACCTTTTTTTAAATTTACACTTCAAAATGTTGAGTATAACTCTGTTTGAAAAGTTAGCAAACTTGTTTTCCCTGCCAAAATCCTTTGGTACTTCCCTGGCTCTCCATGCTGTTTCAGTTTTTCCACACATTCATTCTCTGATCTTGCTCTGTTTGAAGTTAGTGTGGTTTTTAGATTTGAAATATTAAAATCTCTTGGGCACCACACAGTTTTGTCTTTTCACCTGCTATCAAAGTAACCTTTTTTTTTTTATTTTTTATTTTTTTGCAGTCAGTTATTACTGTATTAAAAATTTAAAAATAGAGGCTTTTCAACTCTGGATCTAAGAAAAAGGGAAGGAAGGATCTTTTTATTGATGATGTGGAGCCCAGAGGCTTGGACAGTCATCTTTCTGTATATTCTTACAAAGAGATGCATTTGGGTTAATGCATAAAAAAAGAAGCTGCAACATCAGTGCCTTACTCCCACCCCCTCAAAAAATGAAGCAACCTCTGGACAAAGTAGAAATGAGGTCCTTAGAAGTTGCTTTGAGTAATGCTTTTCTTTATATGTATCTTCACCAGAAGATGAGTCTCCCAGGGGCACACAGGCTGCGGGACATGCCCATGGGGCGGAGGAGCGCCACCCACCCTTCCTGACCCCGGCTCGGTGTCCATCTGCCTGTCCGGCTGTGTCCCTCTCCTGCCAGTGCCCCTCTCCTGCCAGTGCCTCACGCTGCTCCTCTGGTTTCTGGCCCAGACCCACCCTTATGAGGCACATCTCCCATCTGACTCAGCCCCATGAGGCACTCCCCCCCCCCCCAATGACTCACCCCCTCCCAGTCTGTAGATTTGGGGGACTCTGGCCACGATTTGGGTGGGCCATGGCCCACCCGTGGGGGGTCCCCCATTGAAAAAGCCATACAATAAAAATCAGAATTGGTATTTTGGAATTCTGAAACAAAGTTTCTGGAACTGAAATGTTTTGGAAATTTTGATTGATGGGAAATTTTAGAAAGATTTTTTTCTGATTTGAACTAAAAACAAATCTTGACATCTTATAACTTCCCACAAACCAGAGATTTAAAGTTTTGACCAGTTCTAGATTCAACATAAGTTAATGTATTTTGCTTCCAAATCTTCTGTCACACCACAGTAATGACTTTCTAGTATACATTACCATCAGTCCACCTATTACCAGTACACAGCTGTTGAAAATGGCTTAACAATTCTGCATTTTCTATGATATTGTTGGTTTGTAAGAGTTAGATAGCTAAGTAAGAGATAATACAGTCTTTCTGTCTTTTAAGGAGTTCCTAATCATTTTCTAATGACGATATTGAAAATGTAGCATGAAAATTATGGCCTTTTATAACTTTAAATGAGAAGTTATGTGGTTCTAATGGTTTGTCTGAATTTATGTAAATACACAAGCATTTAAGCAAATTTGTAATCTGCTTTTTTGTTCAAGGATGTGGCAGGTACGTGAATCCATTGTTTGTTCCACAGGCATAATCTGATTCGTTGTATGAAATGACTAGCCTGCTGACACTTCAACTGTTTGAATAGAAGCCCTAAATCACAAAGTAGTTATTATTCTATGCGGTGTTTCATACTTTTAAAATTGATATTTGACTAACTGTACCAATTCAATAACCGCTAACCTAATCAGCATCCAAATTATATCATTTTGTTTTCTCTCTTTTACTCTAGTATGCCACTGTTGAGAAAGATGGAGAGCATTACATGACACCAGGAGATTTTGTGCAGAGATACCTAGGACTATATACAGACCCAAATTATAATCCTGAAACACTGCAACTATTGGCGGGAGTAGCAGATCAAACAAAGGATGGGTGAGAACTTTGCTTTCCATTATGAGCTTATAATTGGCAAATGATTTAGTATGTCTTCTGGTTACTTTATTGCCTTCTAAAACAATATCTTAGTATTTATGTTGTGCTGTATGAGCTTAATTGTTTACCTAAATAATGAGATTTTCTCAAATTCAGTAGATAATTTTGTTTCAGATTAGTGAGAATATAGAGTATAACAAAGTATAACAATTTTTAAGGTGCTTTTAACTGAGGGGTTAACATAGTATATAGTATTTGAAGAAGTTAATTCAGGTCCATGGTCAACAACTGTAGTCTTTAGCAGGCAAACTACGGCCCACGGGCTGGATCTGGCCTGCCAGCCATTTTAATCCAGCCCTCGAGCTCCTGCTGGGAAGCGGGGTCTGGGGCTTGCCCCACTCCAGCCGGGGAGCAGGGCCGGGGGCCGCTCCATACGGCTCCCGGAAGCAGCAGCATGGCCCCCTTCCGGAGCGCCAGTTTGGGAGTAGGGTCGGGGCTGTGCCACGTAGCTCCCAGAAGCAGAGCACAGCCTCCACTCCAGCTCCTACATGTAGGGGCAGCCAGAGAACTCCACTCTGCATGCTTCCCCCACCCCAACCGCCACCCCTGCAGCTCCCATTGGCTGGAGCTGCAGGGGCGGTGCCTGTGGATGGGGCAGCATGCAGAGCCGCCTGGCCACGCCTTAGTGTAGGAGCCGGAGAAGGGACATGCCGCTGCTTCCGGGAGCTGCTTGAGGTAAGTGCTGCCCAGAGCCTGCACCCCTAAGCCTCTCCCCTTGCCCCAGCCCTGATCCCCCTCCCGCCCTCCGAACCCCTCGATCCCAGTCCAGAGCACCTTCCTGCACCCCTTCAAGCACCCCAACCCCCTGCCCCAGCCCTGATCCCCCTCCCACCCTCTGAACCCCTTGATCCCAGCCCGGAGAACCCTCCTACACTCCAAACTCCTCATCCGCAGCCACACCTCAGAGCCCGCACCACCCCCTCCCCGCACCCTACTCCCCCACCCCAGCCCGGAGCCCCCTCCCGCACCCTGAACTCCTAATTTCTGGTCCAACCCCAGAGCCTGCACCCCCAACCAGAGCCCTCATCTCCTCCTGCACCCCAACTCCAATTTTGTGAGCATTCATGGCCCGCCATACAATTTCTATTCTCAGATGTGGCCCTTGGCCAAAAAGTTTGCCCTGGTCTTTAGTATCCATAATTAAACACAGCTTGGAAAAATAGGAAAGATGTTATGCAATTTCTGTAGTGTGTGGTCTTTATAATACCTCTCTGCCACCATTCACATACTGATCAAACCACTGAGAACCTCTTGGCAAGAGAGACACCAAACACTTTTTATGTAGGAAGAAAAGTATAACCTAATCAAGATAAGGTTATACTGCACAGAGTTTTTTAATCATTGCTTATGAACAGTAGTCCTTGTTTATAAATTGCTCTCTGAAACTGTTTCACAAAATGCACAGTCTTCTAAGATGTATTTTATTTTTTTAACCTACTCTGTTCCAAAGTAGCCTTGCCTGCCTGCTCTTCTCCACTGCCGCATTTAGGTGTCCAGGTTTGGCACTGTACTGTAGCAAGAAGCATGGATGTTGTTAAAGTGGAGCCAAGAGGTTAAGAAGCATCAGAGCAGAGGTCAAAAATACCATCAGAGAGGAGTGGGCATTTGGTAGAGAAGAGATGGAAGGCTGCTATTAAAATAGAATACAATCTATTTTTTATAGATAAATTTCATTTATTTGAAATTGAAAGCCTCTTATTTTCCTTGGTTCTGTAAGTGTAAATCTGACCCTGGATGGTACTTAGATGTTTTTTGTTTTCCTTTATCGTAGTATTTTAGAATATTTTATTTTATATTGCAAGGACCCTGATCAAAAAGGTTTGGCATCTGCACTTGATAAATAAAATTATCGTTCTATGAAATGCATATAATTTGTGTTAAATAGCGAAGATAGAATTTACTCTTTTTTCTATAGTTACATAATGTTTGTTAAATAAGGTTGCAACATTTCTCCTTGGACTTTTAGGGAGTATTTGATAACCCAAAGAAGTTACATTACTGTCTCTAACACATGGATGTAATGGGATGTATCACCAGCAATATGGCTGAAGATACGTATCTTTTTGAAATCATGATCAGTAAATAAGCAAATCTGTAATATTTTGCTTTCTCCCACAGCTGTTGGTCATCTTTTAGAAATGTGTTTATTTGAAGAGTGGTTTTTTTAAAAGGACCTTTTGTACAGGAATCAAGAGTGTCTTTCACTTCTTATAGCAGACCCTGAGACTGAGAAATTGCTGGTTTTCTGCCACTTTCTGTTTTGTGTGTAGCTTTTTGTTTGGACAGTATTGTTCAGAGTGAGATCAGTGTATTTATGCAGGCGATAAAATATGATGAAATAATGTGTAACTTACTATCCAGAGTTTGGATTTTTACAGAGACAGAAGAAGTTGGAAGGTGGCCAACGTATTTGAGCATTAACATGTCCAGACTTAGCTTGCCTTCCCAGTTTTTGAGCATTTCTTTGCTCATTGGTAACGGTCATTTTAGCTCCCGCCCTGAGTAAAGGCCGATATTTCCAGCCTTATATGCCAACTGTAAAGAAGCAAAAACTCCACCACTTGTTGGAATAAATGTAGTTTACATCTATTGATCGTGAAATCTGCTGCTTAAAATTCAGAAGAGCAAGTATTTATAACATCTTAATATTCCACCTTCACTAGTGTTTGCATTTTTGCAGTTGAGAGCTTTCTTATCAAAACATTCTCAAAATATGAATAGGACTAGTAAAATATGGTTTAAATCTTGATTGGTATTTACAAATTAATGCAATATTCTCTTTTTTTATTCACTTACTGTTTCATTTTTATGAGGCTTGAGCCTGCTCTCCAGAATATGACAATCTACACCTTGGAAAATGAGCTCATTGGTTAATTTTTGCAAAGTACAGAGTGAAGCATGCTGCATATTAGAGGGCAAACATTATCTCTAAAATCTGTTTTAGATTATTTAACAGGATACAAAAATGTGATTAAAATAATCTTGCTTGCATAAAACTAATCTTTTTTCAAATTTACCTGTAGGCATTTTAACATTCTTTTTGGATGCTTTCTTTAATACATCCTTCTCTTCCATTCACAATGTAAGCAATTAATGTTGTGTACTTGAGATTCTTAGTTGAAAGGGTCTAGAAAAGTGTTTCTTTTCTCTTCTTGTTGCCATCATCCAAAATTGGTGGGAGATAGGAACTCAGAGTTGGATTTATTTAGGAGTCCTGGGTTCAGATCCTAAAAGAGTCACAATTGAAAATACATTTGGTTTTGTCCTAGTTTATAGTTCTGATTCAGACGAAGAATACTGTTTCATCTGATCAGTAGTCTCAGTTCAGGAAAACACATAACTAAAATAGGATTTTAGGCTAAGATTGAGTTGCATTTTCAGAATTATGTGAGACAGTTCACACAGCACCAGACTGCTGCATTCTTAGTGCCAGAGTGTTATTTCCTCACCATTAAAAACACAAAATTCATCTAGAAATGAATGTGATTAGGGAACAGAAAAAATAAGGATTTGATTATATATCATATTTGCTTGTGAGGGACGTCTGAAATAGTAATTTGGTGTTATAAATAACTTTTGTTCAAAAGTAGAAGTTATTAGCAAAATAGGATGATGTGAATTGCAACTTAAATGTGAAGTTTTAGGTGTACAATTAAAAATAAAATGACTTTATGCATTATATGCTAATAACTGATGATGTGATGGGGAACTATTATTGTGTGATCTGGAATACAAAATATTTGGACACTCAGTTGTCTGAAACTGCTCCTTCCAGAATCTTTAGATTTATATTTATCTGTAGTCAGGATTTTTTCATGTGAAAGATTTATTCTGTCACTATATGGTAACAACATCAGGTTTATCCCTGAATTTTTTTTCCAGAAGCATATTCTTATATAGCCTTCATCGTGAGTCTTAGCATCTTATACCAAATTTTAGTCTTTGATAACTGTATTATTTCTACAGGTAGTTTCATGTATAACATTATTAATTACTTTAGTCTACAACCAAATTGTAATAATACATTACGCTTTTCCGAGGATCTAAAATTGCTTTACAATGTTTAGGTAAGCATTAATGTCCCTTTTGTGTACACTACACACAGAGAGCTAAAGCGACTATCCAAAGTCACACTGCAGATCAATGGCAAAACCTGGGAATTGAACCAAGGTCTTATGAATAACCATTAACTAGTCTGCCCCTAAAAATTAAGTTCTCAAATTTTAAGTAACTCAAGAAGGATTAACAATCCTAGAAAAAATGGTCAAGAATAATCAAAGTTTATGACAGTTCTGGAAAAAGATGGAGTATTTGGGGACCAGTTTGCTTTAGGTGCACCTTAGAAAGGTTTTTTTTTAAATAGTTGTTCTGTCCTTTAGTTTGATACATTTTGTCATTTTTTTGGGATTGAACTCACCAGCAGCAGTGTTTGGGCTTTCTTGGTAGAGGGCTCCTTTTGAAACCTCCTAGTTGTTGGTGCTCTCCCACAATCCAGAACTGACGGTCTTCAGGACACAATGCAAGTTGTGTATATTTGGTTTAGTTTCTTGTTTACTTTATCCCACAGTTTGCCTATCAACCTATTTAAAAGATGTTGTTTCTCAGGGGCTAAAATCTAATTTGCCTATCTTTAATCTGGAGTAAATTGTGTGTTGTGTAAGACTGGATGGTAGTCTGTCCTTTGGGTGGATGTAACTATGTTGGTTATTGCATAGTTCTTGTTCCCATTCTAATTTTTCTTGGTTAAAATCTGATAAATAGAACCAGGGCCCTTAGATTTCAACTTTTCCAAAATCATCACCTTGTGGAAGAAACTCATTTTTGTAAATTGTTAGACTGGTGGTCTATGATAGAAATGTCAAAGTTGAGATTTTTCCTGTGTTTAGTGGCCCATAATGTGGGTGCCATATTTCTAGATTCTAGTTCAGTGGGAATATGGAAACTAAGGATTGTTATAAGGATCTGTATTTTGGTTAGTGTATATATAAGGGCTAGATGAACTAATGGCTACTATGGCCTAATTCATTAAACTGTTTCATAAAATATGCATCTGTCCAATTGAGGTCTTCGTACATGAACAGTCCCTGTGCAAAATAACTGCTATGCTTAATTCACTGAGTTCATCCTTTAGCATTGAGAGTACTGGAAGGCTATATTTTGTAAATTGAGATCAATAAATATTTTTTTGAGAATTCTTACCTTGACAATCTGCAGAAATGTTATGCATGTTATTTTATTGCTATAGATGCAGTTCATTTTTGTGGTTTAAACTTATTTTGGAGATTGCAATGAAATAAAAAAATACCTAACTGATGTTAAAATAAAGTAGATAAAGAAATTAATGATGGAATGTGAATAAAATGGGCTTTGTGCTATACTGCAACTATTTTTCTAGACACATGCTAATTTGAAATTTAGAACTGTTGCAATTATACACGTTTTGCTTGCTTAATTTGAAAAGTAGTGTATTATTTCAGTGTTCTTAAAGGAATTTCAAGGTGTGTTTATATTCTGCATTTTGTGAGGAAAATCTCATTTTTATCTGTATGTTGGTTCATAAAAAATCCAACTTTTTCTGGGACAGCATGTGGCAATCCTCCAAATTTCATTTCAGCAGAAATGCTTTGTTACTTGACACTTTGTAAATTCAAGTAGAACAGCACTTGAAAAATAATTATGAAGTATTAAATACTAGGTTTGTACTGAGAGTTCTGTCCACAGATCTGAATGCAATTGGAAACTGAGTCACAGGGGTTGTGACTTCCCTAAGGCCACACAGCACATTTGTTGCCATTTTTAACATAGAATCAGGTTTCTTGACACCTGTTCTTAATCTCTGGAGGATTGTGAAGCCTTCCAAATGATCAAACCCCAACCTTCATGGCCCTTGTGAATATCTTTTAAAGCCTTTAACTTCTGTTTTTCCTTTGTAGGTTGATCTCCTATCAAGAGTTTTTGGCATTTGAGTCAGTTTTGTGTACTCCAGATGCAATGTTCATTGTTGCTTTTCAGTTGTTTGACAAGAGTGGCAATGGAGAAGTGACATTTGGTAAGAATACTCACAGAAAGCACTTTAACAGATTAAGGTCAATAGTTTAGATAGCAAGAATGGCCAAGACTCCCTGGAAATCTAATTGGAAATGCATATTGTTCAGCACATAGGGTATCTATAGGTAAAATTTTTCATTTTTTCAAAGTGTTGGTTAGAACACAAGCGTAAGAAATCCAAAAATGTAATTACTATATTTTGTTGAATCATTGACTCTTACACATTCCTAAAATAGGTGGTGCAAAACTTGCTTGTGCAGGACTGTCCTGAAACACAGTGAACTATGGATACTAATTCCTTCATTCCTGAAGGGATTTATGTAAGAAGTTCAGGATCTCCATGTACCACCTTTGGAGAACTGTTACTACATTTATTGAGAAGATAATAGGGGTTGCAGGTAGAAATGAAGATGTTCTAATTCATGTTCTAGAAATCCCAATTCAATTTTCCTGTTTTAGGGATAAATTCTACTCTATCTGATATGGGTACAACTCCTGAGTTGAAGCCATGTAAATAAGAGTGGAATTTGGCTTTTAGACTTTTATTGTTCCAGTCTAATTTTTATCATTGATTAAGAACTGAACTGAACAGGATTCTGTAGGTGAAAGATTTTAATTTTATCATGTTACTGAATAGGTAAAAGCTTACTGATTATAATAGATTGTAGATTTGTTATTTAATGTTAAATTAAAATAATGTATATTTAGATTAGAAAATATTTAATGCTGAGAATTTTAATAAATGGAGTGAGAAATGTTAATTTTATCCAAAAGAATAAAGCTTTCAATAAAGATAATGCAATTTATGCTTGGATTTGTGGCCACTTACTGTCTGTACCAGCAATTTCTGAACATTTTTGCACCAATTTTTGAGGTGGTGATGAAACTCAAATCATGCATTATACTTTTTTTTTTTTTTTCTTCAGAAAAAGGCTCTATAGTACTGCTTGAATCATTACTTGTATAAAGTGACATGATTAACAAACAGGGCAAAATATTAAGCACTCAGGGTCTGCCACATCCTAAAGAGAAATAATATGTAAGAACTTCGTAAAAAGGAACAGTAAATTCAAGTACTAGCTAGCAGTCAAACTGACAAAGCAATCCATTAAATTAATACTCGCCAAAAAAAGTGATGATGCCCCGATTTCTCACAAAAGTACATGAACATAGTCAAGTTGAAACAGTTGGTTCCAAAAATGAGTTAAAAGTAATTTCACAGAGTATATGTGCCCCTGTGTCCCTCTCTGCCAATTTTGGTGGTTTTACGATCAGAGCTTCCTATTGTTCAATTGTGTTTTCCCTCTTCTGTTGCTGTATTAAAGGATCACAAAACAAGGGAAACTGACTAGACACAAAGTGTTGTCAAATGCACAAGGTAATCTGTAAAAATAGATACAAATTTGTCTTCTTACAATTATTATAACGTTAGTTGTAAAAATACAAGTAAAACCAACCTTTCAGATAGAATTGTGATTTTTAAGTTGATATTCCTTTTAATAGCAGAATGCTGTAGGGAAGTTTTATACTACTGCCCCCAGTTCATTACTTTTACAAAATATACCATAGTGCAATTACTAGTATATTTTATAGTTAGTGGTGTACTGTGAAATGTTTTAATTCTTTATAATATATGTTTTGTGGTGCAGTACCCCTGACTTTCTTTTGTTGCTTGCTTGGCAGTTTCCCTTGGCAATTTTCCTACATGTAAAATGGAATACTTAACCACCTTCACAGGGTTATTATGAGTGTGTAGAGTATGGGGGAAATATAAAGCACTATATAATTTCATATGAAATACTCACATTTGCTAATCAGCGGTTGGTCTCAAATCACTTTTGTGAATTAAGGAGATGCTTCTGTATTGGTTTATTTCTGGGCTCCCCCGCCCCCATCACCTATGTATCAGACAGTGGGTTAGCTTCATATGAGTGCAGGAGACAATTTCAGTTATGTCAAATTAGGAAACTCTCCAAAGACCTCACGAGACGAGATCCTGGTGAAGTGTGATATTTCCATTTTGGCTCTTTGCTTCAAAGAATCTTACAAGATATTTACTCCTCGTGGGGTGAGAGGAGAAGGTCAGTTTTCTTTGGTTTGTAATTTTTGACCTTAGCCAATCAGAAGTGCGAATAAACAAAGCTATTACCCATTGCTTGACCTAAAATACACACACTTAATTGTGACATATTGTGTATATTAATCTATGTAGTGTACAAGGTTCTATGCATGTATATCATGTCCCGTATGTATAAATATTTATAATGTAGAGAATTATTAGAAATTATACTGAAATGGAATAGAGCTAGTCAACTAGAGCGCACAATTGGCAGACAGTTGTGGAACTGGAACTGTGGTTACATTTCAATGACACAATAGGTAGATTCCTTCACTCTGATTTTTTTTCTCCCCTTTAGGCTTGATCCTGCATATATACCCATGACAAATGTGGCCATCTTGGCATCTTGCTGTTTTTCTTGCCCTCTTTCTGTCACTCTTCTACTCTTGCTAGTTCTTGATAAAACGTTTGTGCTCTACTCCCAATGAGTAACTTGTTTGTTAAATTATGTGTAAAGCTTTTACACAGAAACACCTAAAATCTCAGAGAGAACAAGGGTGACAGCTTTATGTTTATATAGAAACTATTTGTCGGAACGATTGATCAATTATCAGTGGATAACATATGTGAGATTATACATTACTGAGAATTGTCTAAAATCTAAATTTATTGAAATAAAAGAAAAAGGGGGGAAACGATTAGTAGTCAATACCTAGTTGAACAAGTCACAACCTCATTTAAACCATTCATTCCTGTTTCAATCTTGGCTGTAATAGAAAGAAAACAATTTTTGAGAAAGTATCAGAGGGATAGCCGTGTTAGTCTGGATCTGTAAAAAGCAACAAAGAGTCCTGTGGCACCTTATAGACTAACAGACGTATTGGAGTATAAGCTTTCGTGGGTGAATACCCACCTCGTCAGATTCATGGGGTATTCACCCACGAAAGCTTATGCTCCAATAGGTCTGTTAGTCTATAAGGTGCCACAGGACTCTTTGTTGTTAATTTTTGAGAAAGGGATTTAGCATCCCTAAATGATAAACATGCTAAGGATTTGTGAAATCATAGTTCACCTTTAGAATACTTTCAAGTCAGGACTTTTCCTAGTCAGGTAATTCTAAGACCCTGATTGATGTATTTTTTTTTTTTTTACCTTCATTGATGGTGTCTACTTCACTGATGATAAACCGTCTTAACTTGAAAGAAGTATTTAAAATAAGATATAAAACAAATGCTACAAAACGGAGAGAATTTTACAGATTTTTTTCTATACATTTTTAGTTGAAACTGAAATTGGGTTAGAGCAAAAGTTCATATTGGGTAGTTTTTGCCTTTCTGAGATAACCCAAACAGCTGTGGCTTTGCTTGATGCTAAGCAGATAATCCCCATGCTGGGGGGTAAAAGTGACTGGAACCCATGATTGCCAAGACTGCTTAAAATTTCTCTAGAAGTAGGTATTTGACTGGAAATCAAAGGATTCTTCTTGAACTGTCAACTGAGTAAACTTTAAACTGATCTGGATTGTGTCACTTAACTGGTGTTTACAAGTCCAAGCACTTTCTTCCAATTTTTCACCTTTTCATGCAGAGGCTAAAAGGACAGCCATTCTCTGAAACCATGGAATGTTTTAGTTAAATTTTTAGTTAAATACCTGATTTTTAGTTAAATACCTGAGCTAACTTAAAAGCTTGTAGCTCTGAAGAGCAGAAGAACAGATAAAATAACCAAAATTGTATACTGTTTTACAGTTTTCCTGTTCATGATTTCCCAGTGTTCAGTTTTAAAATTCTTTTGGAGCAAGTTGGAAGGTATTTGGATACCTGAACGCTGACTGATGCAAGGCATTTAAATATTGTTGCTCAGAGCAAAAAAAAAAAAAAGACTATCTCCTAATCTCTTATGAAAGCATTTACAAAAGCTCTGTCTATACTGTTGTAGATGGATGGGATTATTAACCAAATTTCTGATTTAAACCAGTGAATTTACTCCAACAACTGTAATAAATTACTCCTTGGGAAAGAGACAGTTAAATCTTCCTTAAGAGCAAGAAACCGTAGAGGTTTTGAGAGTGTTGGAGGATGGGGAGGGGGTGAGGAAGAGTGAGTGAGAGGTAGTTGAGAACACTTCAGTATAACTGTTTGTTTTCCTATTTTGCCAACCCCAAATGCTCAAAAATCATGAGTCAGGCTCTAAAACTAACTCATGAGATTGGATAAAAAAACCCCAAATTTTAAATACAACACAGCAACGCACCTTCATGTTAAATTTAGTGTACATTTATTACCTAACCTGAGGTTGCTTTCTTAGTGTACATTTATTACCTAACCTGAGGTATCGTAGGTACATGCAGTGAATATGGGAACATGATGGACTCATCAATGCATTTTCGTTATTTATGATAATCCTGGTAGTTCCTGTGAAATTAGAAATGGCACCCTTCCTTTCTTTGGTCCTTCCACATGGTTTTCTGTTTAATCTTTCTTCTATCCCACTACCCTTTCTCCTCTCCAGTCTAACAACTAGAACCACTCAGCATAATCTGTTATCGATCGGTGAGAGGCACCCATTCGGTTTTAATAGTAAACAGTTTAAAATCCAGGGACAGTTCTTGAACCTTCATCGTAGTGTTAATTTACAGAACAGGAGCTCAGCTGCAGAGGAAGCAGTAACTTGTAAGTGTTCATTTACACAAAAATGATTAATTCATTACCTTTGTACCTTGGCCACTACTAATAATGGTCCTGACCTTTTAAAGAGGAATAGAAATATGTTTCCATTCATTTTCGTTCCTTTTTATCCACCCCATGCATCACCCTCTTCCCACTCTCCCGCCTCAACACTAGCAGGTATACTGCTGCATTTGTTACACTTGGGGTATGGCTATACAGCAGATGGGAGGGTGCTTCCCAGAATGGGTAGACAGATATGTGCTAGCTCCGCCTGAGTGATTGTGCTAAAAATAACAGTGTGGCCATAGGCAGTAATGGCAGCAGCTGGGGTGGCTTGCTCATGCTGCTGAAGCCATACAGCTATTTTTAGCATGCTAGTGCATGGCTGTCTACCTGAGCTGGGAAGCCTCCTCCCAGTTGCTATGTAGACATACCTACCATTGGATTCCTTCCTCTGCTACTCCCTAACACACCACCTGCGCAACACCCCCAGGGAGCTTTTCAGACAGACTTTTGTTTGTTATTTGCAAATAACAGCAGGTTTTTGTTTGATTTTTATCCTGAAGGTGGAAGTGTATGAAATAGCAAAAATTGATCATAGCAACACTTTAGAAATGCATTGCTTACATTAATGCTTAGATTTTTAGTGATGGGGACCATAAAAGAACCTGGATAGATAAATAAAATCTCACTTAAAAAACCCCCAACATTGACGTGTTTATGCTCATATTTGTGGAATGGATTTTGCCTGTAACTTTAGTGTGACCTTTTGCTTCATGAGAGGTGATAGGGAGTTACAAGCTCTGCTATGCAGGCTGGCAGAGTGTAGCACTTCTGTGAAAGCTCAATTGTGGATTTTGGGTGGGCTGTACTGGAGGCCTCATAAACTATAAGCATTGCCTATATAAAGTGATGAACTTGTACTTACAGTGAGCCTAAAGTTTCAGGCTCAGTTACAAGCTTTAATACTCCCAGATCTTAAATTTTGGGAGAGGTCAAAAAGAGAAGAGAGAACTCGGAACCCAGGGTTCCCAGCCAGGATCACTTAAAAGGCCTCTTGGATTCTGTGCACTATCCAATGTACCCCGAAAAGTTGAGACAAAGCTGATAACCCCGTCACATGGACATCTTACAGAATGACTCCCTTCTCCTTGTTCCAAGGAAATGTCTTCAATTTTTGATGAAATTTAATTCATTTTAAGTGTTTTTCAATTTAAAGTACAAGCATTTTGTGTAAGACACGTTGGAGTAGCTATCACCCAAGGGCCAAGATGTCCAACAGCCAGTTTTGGCTCTGTGCTTACCCTAGTGTTAAATTGTTGGTGAGGGCTGCTGCCTTTCCTTTTTTTACTGTATGTGCAATAGCATAGTCTGAGTCCTGTAGTTTACATTCTGCCGAAAACATTTAAAATCCAAAAATCTGCAGGCTGATCCTAAATTTGTGATACAACATAGAATTTCCATTGTGTGCATTTCCAGTGGCCTTAGCCATAACTAGAATATGCTAAGCACTATACTAACTTCCATTCTAGCCTAAATTGCTGTACAATTCAGCTTGATTAGCCCTCTGCTCAGTGAAAAGCCAAGATTAAAAGATAAGGACTATTGGAGATTGTCATGATGTAGGTGCAGTGTTAGAGCTACATGGAGCAACTTTCGTTATTCCTGGTTGCAGCTGATATTCCTATTTGTTTACAGTTTAAAAAAATAAAGTACACTATATAAAAGTAAAACAGATATAAATAGAAAACTTTCAGCACTATAGCTCAGATCAAAAGGATTGAGTAGCACTGCTATGATTCTGCAGTAACATAGCCCCTTTCCCCCTTGTGGGTGGGTGAGTTAGGGGGATGATGGTTGTGCTCAGTTGTACATGTGTTCTGTTTGGGTTCTTATACCATGCTCCTCATCTTTGTATCTGCGTGCCTGGAACTCAGAATTGGTATTTAACCTCTTCACCTGAAATTGAATGTTGTCTGAAAAGGACCTTCTTTTGGAGAAAATTTACTGAGCCTCACAGGTGCTGACTTTGGCCCTATCTTCAAAATATTTGAAGGTGGTTGGACAAAATCTGGTATGCGCAGCCTTCAAATAAATGCTGTTCAGATACAGCTATAATTTGCTTTAAATGTTCAGGTGGAAAATTTCTGCGGCAGTCATGTAAACATTTTGTCTAAGCACTTGCCTCTAATTTGGAGGTAGTGAACTGGAATGCTGGAGCTATGGGTTTGTATGTGGCTTTAGGATTATCACTCCTGGGGCTGATGGTAGATTGGATGCATCACAGGGCTGTGCTCTGGCCATGCCATTTGTATGGCAGCCCCCATCCAGGCTGCATCATGGAGCTACATTGATATCTGCCTCGGAGGAGAGTATCTGTCCAGCAAAAGGTAATTCTACCACAGAAAGGTTAGCAAAGACTGGGAAGAGACTTCAGTAAATAAGAAGCACGGATTGATGGGGACAATGAAAAACTTCTATCAAATTGTAATAAAATGGTGTTTTTTACAATTTTTTTTAAAGTTTAGTGAATTGCTGTCTGATCTCTTTCTCATGTGAATGGTTCTATCAGAGATATGAACTGCAAGTAGTTTATCTTTGATAATTTACTGACTTCTGTCTCGGAAAATAAAACGAGTACACGTACCTTAACGTTAGCCGATTTTATCAATTTCTGTTGCTATAAATACTCTGTCAGCTTAGACGTAGAAATGTAAGTACCTGCACCTGCTGTGATAGAACAGATTAAAGAGAAAAATTAGAGCATGGTACAGTGTGACAAATGTGCTGGTGGACATCACTTCATTCACAGTCACCAGAGTCTGACCATACTTCTGAAACCTCCCTTGCCACTGCACTGTTATTAGTTGTACATGAATTTGGGATGATTGCACTTCCCTTTCATGTCAGAAAGGAACTGACAAAACTGGATAAAATAAGAAACCAGTACTTGGCATAGTGTGTCAAGAGGGTAATATTGTCAGGAAATAACAATTCCATCTATTGTGAATGAGTCCCATATTCTAATGCCTCTCCCATGATAGCTGAAGACTCTGTAATATGTTTTTGAGCATTATAGTTATAATTCAAACTGCTAATTGTTTCTATGAATTACTTCTGTAGTGTATTTTGAATGTTATGTACAAAGTCAGTGTGGAACAAAATATAAGATATCAAGTGGGTTACTACCTCCAGCTTCCTGAAAGATATTCAATATATACTAATAATTGTTAGTCCTTTTTGATAGTCCTAAACAAATATCATTAAGGTTGAGCCAGATTTTTAAAAGTATTTAGGCACCTAGCAGGATTTTGAAAAGTACCTAGGTGCCCAACTTCCAAATCAGTGGAAGTTAGGCACCTATTTACATCTTTAGTCACCTAGATAACAGGCCAGATATTTAAAAGTATTTTTTGAGAGCCAGTTATAAAACCTCATAGAAAACATTGAGAGGAGGAAATTCATTCTCAGAGCTATAAGTAGTTTCTGGGGAAAATGCTTAAAGGAAGAGTTATGCAAAGATTGAGGGCTTGTCCTCAGTGCTTAATTCTTATTAAAATAATTGAGAGTTTTATCTGTATGCAGTCCTCTCTTTTAGAAGGAATGTGAATAATTCCATGTGATAAAATCAGTTCCATTTACCTTTAATTTTTCCTTTTAAGTTGCAGACATTTTGAAATAATAGTTGGAGGACTGTGGATAAATATTTTTAATCACCCAATTTTTTCAGCACATTGTTTCTAGACTGTTATTTTTCTTGTTTTTACAGTCAAAAGGAAACTCCAAATACTTACATCACATTTTCATGACAAGATTTGAGCACTTTGCAAAAGCGAACATCAAGATGGGGGAAACAGTCACAAGTTTAGGGTTTATCTACACTACAAACACAATTGGATCAGTGGACCCAGTTACAGCACTAGTGTCCCCTGTCTCAATTACAACATGGTGTCCTTTTGCTAGCACTGCAGGGGACAACACTGACCAGGCTGTATTGGTAATGCATGAAGATCCTAAGTGACTTGACGGGGAGTTCAGTGGTAGGTTGGGGAATAAATCCAGGTCTCCTGGTGTTTGGTCTCTAGCAATAAATAGTAGGTTTATCGCCTCCCATTAAATTAAGAGCTTTGAAACAAGTGCAGCAAAATGTGTTCGACTCATTTCCTTTTGTGCATAATTGTTCTCTTTCTCTCACCCACTGCACCTTAGGAATTTTTGACTACTTACATTTATATCAACCTGGTTTTTATTATTTGACTGCTATTACCTATTCCTGGTAACTTTATTATCATTTTGTCCTCATTTAGCAATCTCTCCTTTAAAATAAATATATAATCCATAATGTGAGGCAAATAATATTACCAAAAACCCAATCTTGTACATTAGTTAATTGATCTGGGACTCTGGCACCTTCCATAGATTTCCATTCGTCCCTCTCTCCTTCCTTCCCACAATGATTTCTCATACACTGAACCAATAAAGCCTCTACAATCATGGATTAGTATTGACTCATGTAAAGAAGACAGCTATAGATCTGAAAAGCATATACTTTAAAACATGAACAAACCAACTGATCACTTAATGTAGAGAAGGGAACGGATTTCCTTCAAAGAAAGTCTGTGATGGAAAAATGGACAAAAGATATTGCAGTCCACATCTGTGAATTTTCCCTTAGAAACGGAGTAGATAACTGTGCTCACAGGGTAAGAGTCCTCTAATAATATACCTCTAATACTATTGATTAATGTAAATTCAAACAACGTTAAATAAGCTCGCTAAGTTGTTAACTGAAAAGAGAAGTAGTCCCATCTTAAAGAAAATATTTTCTCATTTCTCTTTTAACTTAAGCTCTGTGGTGGGCTTTTAAATTAGTTTAGTTTCACAAGCAAATTTAGAATTGATTTTAAAAGTTAGACGTTTTGAGCTGAATTTAGAAAAATATGTGCTAGTCTAATTTGCATGTGTCCAATTTGGGTGAACAAATGTCCAGTTGGCCATTTGCACACATATACCAGACTTGTATGCACATAATATCCCATATAATTTTTTCTGTATCGGGCTTTGTTACTAAGGACAAATATGCTATAGGATTAGGCATTGATTTGTTGTACAGTACACACAATAGAATTCCATACCCTAAAACATGTTTTTCCCCCGCTACTTCATTTAAAAGGTGACATCTTTAATTTCACTTATCTTAAAACATTTTAATAACTGAGACTACCAATCATGTTTTATAGGGTTTGATTTCTGTGTCAGGGCCATATTTTATGACACTATCAGAAGCTTTTAATAAGGTGCTTTCTGCTGAGCTAATGATATGCTTTAGGTGGCATTTCTTATGCCTATCTTCAATAGACATATTCAGGCTAGTGTGAATGTAATAATCAAGTCTCAATCAAACCATACTTAGTATGACAAATATTGCATTAGACAGTGATGTAGGTATTCATGCTTTTGATAAAAGGCTTAATTTGACTCCTTGCAGAAATGGGGAATTACTATTGATTTTTGTTTCAGAGTATAAAGTAGCAGCTATTTATAGTGCACAAGAGAAATTGCTTCTTAATTAAAATTAAATGTGAAATTATTAATTCCATGGCTTTACATAGTAATGTACAAAGTTGAGTATTAAATTCTGTAGTAAATGTGTTCTTACATGTGGCTCTGAATATGCAACTTAGAAATTACTCTAAAGTGACCAGACTACAACACTTTCTAAATGGCCTTATAAAACTTTGCTTGTTTTCTACCAGGAACATTTAGGCAGGGTGAAATATTTTATCCTACAATTCATTTACTTTTTTTCCCCTCCCAAGAAAATGTCAAAGAAATTTTTGGACAGACCATTATTCATCATCATATCCCTTTTAATTGGGATTGTGAGTTTATTCGACTGCATTTTGGACATAACAGGAAGAAGCATCTTACCTACTCGGAGTTTACACAGTTTCTGCAGGTCAGTTATTTATTTTTCTTTCTGTGCATAATTGGCCATCAGCTCCATCACTTGTGCTGCATTAATGCCATTATAAATTAGTTTTATTACATGGTGGTGAGAGATTTGTTGTCCAGATAGACTAATTAGAACACAGCTAAACTATCACTATACCATACCGATTATATAATAAGATCACATACAGTGCATTAGACTTTGGTCCACCACCCTGTTGGAGGGCAGGATTAATTTTGTTTCTAAAACATCCCCTCATTGATGAGTGTGAGTGTCTGGTCCTGCTCCCGTTGGAGTTCAATGGCAAAACTGATTTCAATGGGGAAAGGATTGGGCCCTGAATATCTCCACTAGCTGTTACTCCATAGCTTCCCATGACACTTTGTTATATTGATTAATTTTTCATTTCGCTTCATAAAGTTTTTCCTATTATTTACCCTACATTTCCCATAATACACACTACTTCACCTCAGAAGTTTAAGACCCTTGTGCCACTCATTCTTAATTAAGGCCAAACTCGTAGTAAGCCAGAAGTCTTCCTTTCAGAGGTTTGCTGAAGAATGCTATGGGGAGAGGACTTTAAAAGTATTCACTCCCAGAACCATACTTCAGAGTAGAGGGGGAAAAGGAGTTGTCAGCTATAGAGAGTAAGAGAAAAGGAAAGAAGGAGAATGTGGACAGCTGTGCATTGTAATTAAGGGGAAAAGATTTTGCACATTTAAGTAGGTAATTGAATTCTATATAATTTGAAATGATCAACTCATACTATATTTTTGTTGTGGATTTCTGGCTTTTAGGCCTAAAGAACATTAAAATTTCATAACTGACATGTAATTTCCAGGGCTGGCCTGTGAAATTAAATGGCTTTGTTTTTGGAAATAATCGCAGGAAAGTACAGGGTGTTGAATTGGATTGGTTATATTGCTTCTAATTATAGTTTAGGACATAGATACTGAGGGCATTTTAAAAAATAAAGGGTTTGGTTAGGTAGGTTCTAAAGTCCATGGTGTGTATGGAAGAAAAGCAGTAAAATTTTGGAAGGGAAGTAGGTAGAAGGGCCAGAAGATAGTGATACAAGGAATTGTGGGAATGGCAGTGGAGTGCCATCTAAACTTAAGCCCAGATACCTCTGCTACGCCCACACTGTACAGGGGGTGGTAAGGGAGTGGTTGGTCACAGCTCAGTATACCCTCATAAAAACATGTGAGCTGGGGTTCAGTACATCCCTAGATGTGGGTTTGAGGGCTTTGAGTGTGGATGATAAGGGTTTTGGGCAACAATGCACAGCAAGCCTGCGCTGTTGACATACCTGAGTGACAATTTTTGTTGTGATAACCCAGAGGAGTATCCTGGGCAGCCCCAAGGAAGTTTTCTTATGGGATACAGCAGGGTTCTGTCCAGTGCTTAATTTGTAATGAAAGGTGCCGGGGCTTACGCAATTTTTTTACATTCATAACTGATGCAGCAAGCCCAGAGGTGCCAGGGCTACGAACTGCCAAGCCTAGAAGTGCCAGGGCTCAGCTTTGGCAAGCCCTGACAAATTATCAGGCCTGCTGTTGCATTCAGCTAGCTTAGTCAGTGTCGTGCTGAGATCAGAGTTTGGATGAGGGCAAGCTGATTGCAACTCAAACTTCTAGACAAGATTGAGGTAATACTGGTAGGTTGGGGAAACTAACCAGATGATTTAGTTCAGTGGGTATCAGCTGGAAAATTTTGCATGCCTTTTGTTACTCTGGTTAATAACCTGGGCATATTTTGGATTCCCAGCTGCTTGTAATCTAGACGTCTAGGAATAATGGGAGTTGAGTGTGTGCTTTATTATTATGCATGGCTAGAAGGATGCAGTTTTTTTTATATGGATCTCACTAGAGTGATCCATGCTTTTGTCACTTGGGGATTAGATTTCTGCAATGTGCTTTATATGAGGCTACTCTTTAAATTCATTGTAAACATTAGATGGTATAAAATACAGTGACCCACTTGCAAAGAGATGTTTCTCTCAGGGAGCATGCTAAACTTATATTCTGGAATCTTCACTGGCCTCCAGTTTATTTTCAGGACAATTCAAGGTTCTGATTTTAACCTATAAAACCCTAATTGTGTTCAGTCCTGAATACCTGACAGATCAGCACTCTCCTCATCTCATATAATCATAGGACTGGAAGGGGTCTCAAGAGGTGATCTAGTCCAGTTCCCTGAATTTATGGCAGGACTAAGTATTATCTAGACCAGGGGTGGGCAAACTTTTTGGCCCGATGGCCACATCTGGGTATGGAAATTGTATGGCGAGCAATGAATGCTCACCAAATTGGGGGTTGGGATGCGGGAGCGGGTGAGGGCTCCGGCTGGAGGTGCGAGCTCTGTGGTGGGTCCAGAAATGAGGAGTTCAGTGTGAAGGAGGGGGCTCCGGGCTGGGGCAAGGGGTTGAGGTGTAGCGGGGGTGAGGGCTCTGGCTGGAGATGCGAGCTCTGGGGTGGGGCTGGGGATGAGGGTTTGGGGTGCAGGAGGTGTTCCAGGCTGGGACCAAGGGGTTCGGAGGGCAGGAGGTGGATCAGGGCTGGGGCAGGGGGTTGGGGCGTGGGAAGGGGGGCAGGCTCCAGGTGGCGCTTACCTAAAGCAGCTCCCAGAAGCAGCAGCATGTCCCCCTTCCAGCTCCTACGCGGAGGTGCAGCCAGGCAGTTCTGCACACTGCCCCGTCCGCAGACGCCGCCCCTTCAGCTCCCATTGAGCTGGAGATTTTTGGGATGAATCAGTTTGTCGGGCATTGGTACTAAAACTACTGTTATATTTTTATATAGAGTATAACGTGTGCATGCACACTCTTAGGCAGGTGGATGAAGACAGTGGGAGTTCCATGCACAATGGGTGTACAGAATCATATTCATAATGTGATATTTCTAATTCTTATTTCAGGAGCTACAGTCAGAACATGCAAGACAAGCCTTTGCACTGAAAGACAAAAACAAATCTGGTATGATTACTGGACTGGACTTTAGTGACATCATGGCTACCATTCGTTCACATATGCTTAGTCCGTTCGTGGAAGAAAATCTAGTTTCAGTAAGTGTAAAGAAAATAATATCTTAAATATAAGTGCTATTCAAGTGAGAGTTTGTACCGTAATTTAATTGCTATATGTCTAAAATCCTTAACACACGCCTTATCTTCCTCTTTATTAGCAATACTGACAATGCAGTACCATTCATTGCTCACATAGGGTTTTTATGCAAAATAATTATTATTTCTATAAAAACACTATTAGGGCTGTCGATTAATCACAGTTAACTCATGTGATTAAGTAAAAAAATACCAATTGCGATTAATAGCAGTTTTAATCGCAGTGTTAAACAATAGAATACCAATTGAAATTTATTAAATATTTTGGATGTTTTTCTACATTTTCATATATATTGTATTCTGTGTTGTAATTGAAATCAAAGGGTATATTATTTTTGATTACAAATATTTACATTGTAAAATGATAAAAGAAATAGTATTTTTCAATTCACCTCATATAAGTACTGTAGTGCAGTCTTTGTCGTGAAAGTGCAACTTACAAATGTAGATTTTTCGTTGTTACATAACTGCACTCAAAAACAAAACAATGTAAACTTCAGAGCCTACAGGTCCACTCAGTCCTACTTCTTGTTCAGCCAATTGCTAAGACAAACAAGTTTGTTTACATTTACAAGAGATAATGCTGCCCTCTTCTTATTTACAACGTCACCAGAAAGGGAGAACAGGCATTTGCATGGCACTTTTGTAGCTGGCATTGCAAAGTATTTACCTGCAGATATGCTAAACATTCGTATGCCCCTTCATGGTTTGGCCACCATTCTGGAGGACATGCTTCCATGCTGATGATGATCATTTAAAAAAAATGTGTTAATTAAATTTGTGACTGCTCTTTTATACCTGCGTTCTGCCATATATTTCATGTTATAGCAGTCTCGGATGACGACCCAGCACATGTTGTTCATTTTAAGAATACTATCACTGCAAATTTGACAAAACGCAAAGAAGGTACCAATGTGAGATTTCTAAAGATAGCTACAGCACTCGACTCAAAGTTTAAGAATCTGAAGTGCCTTCCAAAATCTGAGTGGGACACGGTGTGGAGCATGCTTTCAGAAGTCTTAAAAGAGCAACACTCCAATGCAGAAACTACAGAACCCGAACCACCAAAAAAGAAAATCAACCTTCGGCTGGTGGCATCTGACTCCGATAATGAAAATGAACATGCATTGGTCCGCACTGCTTTGGATTGTTATCGAGCAGAACCAGTCATCAACATGTCCCCTGAAATAGTGTTTGAAGCATGAAGGGACATATGAATCTTTAGCGCATCTGGCATGTAAATATCTTGCGACGCCGGCTACAACAGTGCCATGAGAATGCCTGTTCTCTCTTTCAGGTGACATTGTAAGCAAGAAGCGGGCAGCATTATCTCCTGCAAATGTAAACAAACCTGTTTGTCTGAGCGATTGGCTGAACAAGATGTAGGACTGAGTGGACTTGCAGGCTCTAAAGTTTTACAATGTTTTATTTTTGAATGTCATTTTTTATGTACATAATTCTACATTTATAAGTTCAACTTTCATGATAAAGAGATTGCACTATAGTACTTGTATTAGGTGAATTGAAAAATAGTATTTCTTTTGGTTTTTTTACAGTGCAAATACTTGTAATCAAAAATAAATATGAAGTGAGCACTGTTGTAGTGTTTTAATTGAAATCAGTATATTTGAAAATGTAGAAAACATCCAAAATATTTAAATAAATGGTATTCTATTATTGTTTTAACAGTATGATTAATTTTTTAATTGCGTGATTAATCGTGATAACAAAGTACAAATTATTCTGCATTATTGAAAGCAAGATTGTTTGTCATGAATAGCCGAGTATTTTGCTTCTTTGTAAGTGTCAATGAGGTGAGTCACTATAGGTGCACGTTCTTATGGCTGGGCATGTCATAGTAGTGTCGTCTCATTAGATGCCTTCTGCTGACAGCCACTCTAGCCCTGCAGTGGTCTGCTATTCTCGTGACTTGGCCCTCCAGCCAGGGACCGACGTATGGTCCCATCTCTTTTGGGGTAAACAGAGTCCCGTATGTCTGTCGCCCAGCGGCTTTATGTTGGGTCTTCATCCCAGCTACAGGCTTAAGTCCTTTCCAGCCCTTATTTCCAAGGGCCTCCCCACTACTTTTGTCAGTAGGGGAACCCAGGCCCTCCCTGTATTCCAGGTTCCAGCCCAGGGACCTTGTAATAAACAGCTAAGGTCTGCTTGTTTGTATCCACTGCTTCCTACTGTGGCCTGCTTCTAGGCCTTTCCACCAGATCCCAAAAGGAAAAACCTATAGCTCTGGGTGCAAATGACATGTATGAGTCCCTTGCCAGGTTTACATGCCCCTAGGGAGACTCGGGTCTAACTGTGTCTTGTTATCTTTTGGCTCTGGCCAGGCCTTTTTTTTCAGTCAGTTCTGGGGTCGGCCCTGGCCCTCGTCAGGCCTTCCTTCAAGAGGCCTTCTCCTCTTCCCAGTCAACCCCTGCACTGAACATTTCCCCTTTTAAGCCCCTTCAGACTTGGCACTTCTTGCAAGTGAAGCAGGATGGGGCTCATTGCGCCCACAGGTTCTCATTAACCATTTCCCACCTTGTATGGAGTTTGTATACTCTGTCACAGTAAATAAAAATTTGTGCTGAAATTTGCAGTGTAAACAATATTATAACTAGTGACATGAAATATGGCCCAGATCCTGCAAATTCTTACTCTTGTGAGTAGTCCCATTTACTTTAATGGGACTATTCTTGTGAGTCAGAATTTGCCCATCTTTTGGCTCCCTGCTCTTTATAGCCAAGCCTCCAGTCCAGCAAAGAAATTAAGCATATGGTTAATCTTAAGTACATGAGAAGTCCCATTGAAGTCAATGGGGACTACTTATACACTTAAGTGCTTTGCTGGATGGGGGAGGTGTCTTAGTTTGGAAAGTATGGATTTGTGTTGATTTTAGCTTCTAAGGTTAATTAACACTGTTAACTATTGCTATAAATGATGTAAAGATTAACTCCTTCATCTAAAATAAAATATACGCAAATCTAGAACAACGCATTCTACAAAAAAGTTGAACAGTAATTCTACAATTGTTTCCTGATTATTTTTATTGCATCAAAAACCATAGTACCCTGGCTATGTAATAACAACCCCCTCACTGCTATCACTAAAAACAGGATATAACTACTACAATAGAAATATATAGTAATCTTTTCTTGTATGTCCAGATGGATGTTAATTTACAGTAAAGCTCTCTTGGGGTGTCAAGGGGTTTAAGGCTATCAGCTGAACCCTGACCACATATCAGGACCTGTGTTTTATCTTTTTTTTTATTATTTATGTTTTTAAGGTAGCAGGTGGAACTATTTCACATCAGGTCAGCTTCTCCTATTTCAATGCTTTTAATGCCCTGCTGAATAACATGGAACTCGTTAGAAAGATATACAGTATTATAGCAGGTACAAGGAAAGATATTGAAGTCACAAAAGGTAAAATAAATTTACTATATTTTATTAATTTTCAGATCTCTAAAGTGTGTCATTTGATACTGTATATGGGTTAAGACTAGTAAGAGGCTGGTGTAATACGGTGGTTTAGCAGAACTGTGCAAGTATTTCAAGTTTGATTCTGAATGTGGTTCTCCTGCTCAACTCCAGACTTCACAGGCCGGCAGAGGGTTCTAGCTGGCTCATTAAGGGGAAGAGTTGTCAAGGTTCTGACGAGTCTTGACTGGTTCTGATATCCTAGGGATACCACTGCAATGTGGACCTTTTTGTCGTAATGATAGGTGTTTACATGGAGCAGAGAAAAGTCTGGGGAATATAGCAGCTATGGCGGAATGGGTATGCTTTAACAATAACAAAAATTCTTCATCAGAAACTCTCTATGTCCTGTTGGCTGTTCCTGTGTGCTACTGTAGCAACAGTTTTTCACTCTTAAGCTCTTTCCACACAATTTTAGCTGAGTTTGTAACCGTTTAATGGTATGATGTGTGCTAAACATAATTTGTTTCCACACATAATAAGGCTAATACTGTTAGCAAGCATGCAAGTTAACTATGATTCAATCTTGCCAGCGGCCTGGATCAATTGGCTTTCTGTAACCATTTCATAACATAGCTATTTCCCATCTGTGGATGGGACCCACTAACTATATCTGCTGGGTTGACCCCACCCCTTTTCCTACCAGTTCTCATAAAGTAAGACATCTAAGAGTGCATTGCCCCTCCTGTGCTGCTCTGTGTTCATATGCTCTGGGCACCCTCTGTCTTTGGATGGTAGGATGGGACACCTGTCCAGATTCTCCAGTTTGCACTGATACGTCGCTACCTAACTATTTTGGTAGATGTGAATGCACAAACGAAAACTTGTTTGATAGAAACAAAACTTGAAAAACTTGTTTTATAGATGCTACTGAACCATGTTTTCTGTAATTGATCATGGATGTGTTTAGGGTGACCAGACAGCAAATGTGAAAAATTGGGACGGGGTAGGGGGGTAATAGGAGCCTATATAAGAAAAAGACCCAAAAATCGGGACTGTCCCTATAAAATCAGGACATCTGGTCACCCTAGATGTGTTACAAATTGTATTTGTAGTGTGAATAGGCACTTATCCAAACCTGGGAACAATGAGAGCTAGGGGAGGAAGGAACTCTGAAATGATTGTGCTAGTTTTAATGATGTTTGGTTCATCCATAACTTATACCGTTGTCTGCTTTTACAGTAGTTTAGAAAGAAGAGCCCCAAATATTGGGTCTGATCTATGGACTTTGCTGATAGGAGAATTGCTATAGATTTCAATGGGGACTACTTGCATAAGTAAGAGTTGCAAGATCAGATTTACTCTATGATTTAAGCTGCTGTTCTGAAATAGATGTGGTACCAATTCTGGCTCATTTCGTTCTATTTTAGATTTTGCTCCTCATTAGTCTGCCAAGTGATAGATTTAGTTCTTAAGATTTTAATTTTAAAGTTATTTATACACATTTAAAGTGAAAATGTGATAAATGATTCAGGATCAGTTACCTTATTTTCCCCTTCCTCTTAAATCCAGAGGAGTTTGCCCAGGCTGCAATCAAATTTGGACAAGTCACACCGCTGGAAATCGATATTCTCTACCAGCTTGCAGACTTATACAATGCTACAGGGTAATTTATAACCATCATAATCATTCATATTAGTCTTTCCACCCTATTTATATTTACTTTAAAATAGATTTGTTTTACGTATATTTCATTATGGATTATTTGATGACTGCTGGCTGTGCTGGGGGGTGTATAAGTATATGTATAGTGCAGTGAGCAGTCATCAGATAATCAGTATATGGTGTAAAATAACAAAATACACTCCCTGCTTCAAAAAAACTTGTAATACACAGATTGCTAGTGTAAACTTGAAGTGTGAGAGGTGTCTTGACTAGATTGCTGCATGTGAGTTATTATGTGGCACGTGGTGGCTGCTGCATTTACAGAGCACAGACCCTATACTACCAGTATGCAAGGGCCAAAACCTGGGTAATGCTGAGTTCCCTTTATTCCCACTGAGGACAGTGAGAGCAGAAGTGCTTATAACTCCCAAGATTGGATCCTGCAACAGTACTTTGTAAAGTGCTTAGGGATACCTGAAATATAACAAGTAATACACCTCTACCCCGATATAACGCTGTCCTCGGGAGCCAAAAAATCTTACCGCGTTATAGGTGAAACTGCGTTATATCGAACTTGCTTTGATCCGCCGGAGCGCGCAACCCCGCCCCCCCCGGAGCACTGCTTTACTGCGTTATATCCGAATTCGTGTTATATTGGGGTAGCGGTGTATATAAAGCCATAATCTAGTCTGTTGAAGAAAAGGTGCTTGCTGAGGGTTGTTTATGATTTTGACTAACAATGATTTATTTTCCTTGGGCTTGTCTGAAGGCGTTTAACTTTGGCAGATATTGAGAGAATAACACCACTGGCTGAAGGTGCCTTGCCTTACAACTTGGCAGAACTCCAGCGGCAGGTAGGTAGGAGTGATATCATGTGTACAGTCAATTGTGAAAATGCTGAACTGAAGGAAACATTTAGAAGTTGGCAATTTATAAAACTTCTGAATATTTGCATATGAAAAGGAGAACTTTTTGCCTTAAAAAGACTTTTACAAAACTCAAGTCTATGCTTATAGTTTAAAAAAAAGAAAAGAAAATCTGTTCCCAGATTTTACAGATTTTCTTTGCTGTCTTGAACTTAAAGAAAACATGTTGGATCCCTCTGACATTAGTGATGTTTTTGTTGACTAGACACTAGATTTTAAGGAAAGTTCTTATTACATTTTTTTATAATTGACTGAAATTGTAAGACTGTTTTAAAACATTACTTCCTGAAACAAATCTTTCAGTGAGTAGATGCTTATCGTTTTTAATCAAAATATTAGATATTTTTTGTACTAGAGAAAAAAATTACGAAACCGTTTAATCCTTTGATGAACTGTCTATGCATTTGGATTTCCCACTATTGTTAATAAACCAATTAAAAACATATCCACTAACTCCTGAAAATATCTGGAATTTTCTGTTAAAATCCATCCTTAAATAAATACTAGCTTGGAAGTACACTTTGAGTTTTGTTTCTATTTTAGTACACTTCCATATTGAGCTCCATAATAATGCTCTATCTTTATGTTGTGAACATATACAGAATCTATATACAGCATGTAAAGTTGATAAACGTGTTCTCCTTTGAGAGATTAGTTGGAGTAATCATCTTCCATGGTGATTGACTTGGATGGTTTGTTTAGAATGCTCACTGAATCTTGCTAATGTTATTTGATACTCATTAGCTCTTGTGATTTACATAGCAAGAGAAGAATCCTGTTTGTGTGGGGCTGATGAAAAATGTAGAATTGGAGGATGGAAACATAGCTTCAGAATGTTAACTCTTTACTTCACCTGAGATCTTTCTTCATAGATTTGTGGGTTTCCTTTCATGGAAGTTTTATATACTTTAGATGTAGGTGTTTTTACAAGTCAAGGCTCTGTGTCCTGTGTGGCACGTTACACTCAAACCATGCAGTTAGGAACCCTTAAATTTACATTTGTTTCAAATTTGAAGGTTATTTTTCACAACCATGAAAGGTAGACTCTTAGGGTGAGATATTCAAAAGCGCTCATCTTATATTTAGGCACTTACATGAAATGGTCTGAGGACTTTCAATGGTGGTAGTTGGGTACTGAGCACTTTTGAAAAATATGGCCCTTATGTTTTTAAAAATGAAAGCCTAGATTCTGAGGGCCTGTCTTTACTGCTGTGATAAATGAAGCGGGGAGGGGGATAGCTCCCTTTTATGGATACCCAGCCAGACAGTTAGCTATAAAATTCCTCTTACTAGCTGTTCTCTACTTGCTTTACCTGTAAAGGGTTAACAAGCCCACAGGTAAAAGGAAAGGAGTGGGCACCTGACCAAAAGAGCCAATGGGAGGGCTAGAACTTTTTAAAATGGGGAAAAAGCTTCCCTTTGTCTCTCTGTTGTGTTCTCCGGGAAAGAGGGGAACAAGGAGCAGTTATGCTATGAGAAGCTTTAAGCCAGGTATGATCAGAAATCATCAGATCATACCTAGAATTGCTTATTTGGAACTCCCAAATGTGTAAGTAGATTAGGAATGTTTAGAAAGACGCGATTAGGTTTATTTCTGTTTATTTCTTGGCTTGTGGACTCCTCTGTGCTAACCCCAGATGCTTTTGTTTTGCTTGTAACCTTTAAGCTGAATCTCGAGAGCTATCTTGATGCTTCATTTTTGTAATTGTTTCTTTTAAGATCTAGCAAAAAGCCTAAGTTCCAAATGTATTTCCTTTCTTTTTGTTTTTAACAAATTTTACCTTTTTTTAAGAACAGGATTGTATTTTTGTTTCCCTAAGAGGTTTGTGCATATGTTGTTTAATTAGCTGGTGGCAACAGCTGATTTCCTTTGTTTTTTTTCCTCAGCTCTTCCCCGGGGTTGGGGGGGGGAAGGGCTTGAGGGTACCCCACAGGAAGGAATTCCCAAGTGTTCCTTCCTGGGTTCTCAAAAGGGGGTGGGTTTTTTTTGCATTTGGGTGGTGGCAGCATCTACCCATCCAAGATCAGAGAGAAGCTGTGACCTTGGGAGTTTAATACCAGCCTGGAGTGGCCAGTATTAATGTTTAAAATCCTTGTGGGCCCCCACCTTCTGCACTCGAAGTGCCAGAGTGGGGAATCAGCCTTGACAACTGCCCTGAACCCAACTCCCATGCGCATACAAAAATCTGTAGCTTGAATTAAGTGATGTTTTAAACTTGAGCTAGATGGCTTGTCCAAGGTATGGGTTGAAGTGAATGCTGATGATGCTCGAGCTAGTAATGCAGTGGGATCTTGGGGCATGTCTACACTACAAACTTTTGCCACTACAAGTTATGGCAGCATAATATCACTTGTGTACTTGCATATTTGGCTCCTTGTCTTAGCGCTGCATGTACTCACCAGGAGTGCTTGTTTTGATGGACAGTGCAGTACATCATGGGTAGGTATCCCAGTGTGCAACTCACCACCATCCAGCACACTGTTTTTTGGGAAGTTTGGCAATGCATGGTGGGGCAGAAACAAGTTGTGCATGGGCGACTGGGACTGCGAGGTCAAGTTTCCATCCGGATACTTTCTCCACAACATAATTTCATCTCTATCCTATAATTTTCATGCCTATTTTGAGAATCCCACAAACCCACATGAGACTTGTCACTTTCTGCCATCTCTGACAGAAGCATGGAGCCTGAACAGCTCTTCGCTATTGTCATGAGCATTGCAGGCACAAGACACATGATTAAGGTTAAGATTTTGTCACAGTTATTTTTAGTAAAAGTCACGGACAGGTCACAGGCAATAAACAAAAATTCATGGAAGCATGTGACCTGTCCTTGACTCTTACTAAAAATAATTGGGGGGGCTGATGGGGGATGACTGAAGCCTGAGTAAGGTGGGAATGAGAGCCTGAGCCTTGCTGCGGGAGGGGGTGAAGGTTCCAGCACCCACCCTGGATGACATTTCTGTGGCCCCTGCCATAGCCCCCACGGCTTGGACCTCTGGGGTCCGTGCCTCCCACAGAGGCTTGAGAGCTCCAGGTCCCCCTGCCACCCACAGTGGCTGGGAGCTGCGGGCCTGCTCCCTCCCCACCGGTGGCAGCTAAGAGCTGTGGCCCCAGCCCCATAGCAGCTGAGAGCTCCAGGGTCCCCCCGCTGACTGACAGCTTTGGCCTCTCCACGCCAGAGCTGAAGCAGAAAATGTCATAGAGGTCCTGGTGCATCTCCCTCTCCTGTTCCTGCTGCAACTCCTGGGCCTTTCTTCTTCTGCTTTTTCCTTCTCCGTACAGTCTGTAATATTAATCTTCCAGGCCCTCTGCTCATAAGAACATAAGAACGGCCATACTGGGTCAGACCAAAGGTCCATCTAGCCCAGTATCCTGTCTACCGACAGTGGCCAGTGCCAGGTGCCCCAGAGGGAGTGAACCTAACAGGTAATGATCAAGTGATCTCTCTCCTGCTATCCATCTCCACCCTCTGACAAATAGAGTCTAGGGACACCATTCCTTACCCATCCTGGCTAATAGCCATTAATGGACTTAACCTCCATGAATTTATCCAGTTCTCTTTTAAACACTGTTATAGTCCTAGCCTTCACAACCTCTTCAGGTAAGGAGTTCCACAAGTTGACTGTGCGCTGTGTGAAGAAGAACTTCCTTTTATTTGTTTTAAACCTGCTGCCTATTAATTTCATTTGGTGACCCCTAGTTCTTGTATTATGGGAATAAGTAAATAACTTTTCCTTATCTACTTTCTCCACATCACTCATAATTTTATATACCTCTATCATATTCCCCCTTAGTCTCCTCTTTTCCAAGCTGAAAAGTCCTAGCCTCTTTAATCTCACAGTCTTTAATGCATCACAGTCTGATGCAGCACTGGCTTGCAGGATTTCGCTGAACATGTCATCCTGAGTCCTCTTCTTTCTTCTTATCTGGCTCAGATGTTCCATCGGTCTGGAGTGAGAACCCTTCAAAGCCCCAACAGCAGCAGCTACAGATAAAACACTCAGAGGTACCATTGTCCACATAGTCACAATGGAAAGTGAATGTTAAGGTTCAGAACCCCCTTTCCTTGTTCTGCTAAAGTTTTAAATGAGACATGCTTATCGACACTTCTGCTGGGATTGCTTGTATACTGTGTCACACACAGCACCAGTCTTATGGCCTGCCAGGGGTGAGGAAAATGAGGGGGGAATTGCTTGGTTGCATGAAACTATGAGTACAGGGAAATGGCACTGAATACTGGTACTATTTTCCACAGTCAGTGGTGATTTTAGCTGATATCTCATTCCTGAGGGTAACAAAGGCACAGAGAGCACAGCTGCTGCTGCTGCCCCGAAGCTGCCCGGGCCTGTATGCTGCTAGCTTGTATATGGCAGTGGTGCTGCTGAAGTTATCACCGAGTGGCATGGGTAAGTGTCCTACTGCAGAGGAAGAAATAAGGTTACCATCCTTAGAAGCCTTTGGGAGAGGATTGCAGAGTACCTTCATAAAAGTTTCATCAAGATTTCTCAGGAGGATTCAAAGGACATCCCTGTCTATATAAACAAACTGCGCCGAATGGCATCCTCTGCCTAACTGTACAGGGGAGTGAAAAGTGGATAACTCTACCGCTCTTTGTTGTACTGCTACCTCTTCTAGTACAAGTAAATATATGAAAAGTCAATAGCTGTGTCCACTATAATAGGAAATAAATGTACAGTCTTACTCAAGGTTCCTTCCTCTGCATCGGTCTTGACTGCAGGGACTGACTGGACTGCTGTGGAGTCACTAACAGATCCTGGCTAACCACATAGCTGGAGCCCCGCCCCCACCACTTGCATGTCTCCCATTCTCCTCCTTCTCCTCCTGAACCTCTCTGTTCATGCCAAGGGCCGGTGACTTAGACTTCTCTGAGGTATCCATGGTGGTGTGCAGGATGGTGGTGGGGTCTCTGCTAAGTAGGGCATGCAACTCTTTGCAAAAGCAGCAGGTCTGTGGCTCAGCACTCAATCAACTGTTGGTCTTCCTGCCTTCTGGTATGTCTGCCGCAGGTTTTTCGCTTTCACGGAGCACAGCCACTGATCTGTGTTATACCTGTTCTCCCACATCCCCTGTGAGGTCTGCTCATAGATGTCCACATTACTATGGCTGATCCATAGCTGTGCCTGCACAGACTCTTCTCCCCATAAGCCAAGGAGATCCAAGATCTCCTGTCTACACCAGGCTGGAGCGCATCTGGTGTGTATATCTGGCCTGCTCAGCTGGGCAGTTATGCACAACAATGGAGAGCTGCTAGGTGTGCTTGCCAAGGTGGACAACCAGGAAAAGGCATTTCAAAAATTCACAGGGTTTTAAAGGGAGCAGGCCTTCTGGTCTCCCTGACCCCTGGGCAGTGGAGTTCACAACTGTGACTGGAGCGGTCAGTGTCAGTCATTGTGGGACATCTGCTAGAGGACTGTTAGGGTCAACATAGATAACGCAATGTCTATATTTGCGTTGTGTCAACCTCGGTACATCAACTATGGCTCAACACTGCTCAGGTCTTACTATGTCGGCGAAATGGAGAACTTACATCAGTGGGAGACAAATTTAAGTGTAGACAAATGCTTAACTAGGTCAACACAAAGCGGCTTATGTTGACCTAACTTTGTAGTGTATACCAGGCCTCAGCTACTTTGTGCTGCTAGTACTGTCACGCTCTGCATCTCCAGTGTTTTTGCAGTGCTGTCACTCAAGCTAGGCTAACTTTGCAGTGAAGAGAAGCCCTGAAACACAATGCAGCAAATTCAGAAAGAAGGACATATATGTGGCAGATTAAATGATTACATAATCATGCTGCCCTGACTGTGATTGTTTACATTGAATACTAACTGTGCTCAGAGCTGGAAAAAAAAATGCGGTACTTGAGCCTAAATGTTACTGTGATACGTTTTATTTATACTTTCAGTCTATAACGTGTATATATAGAACGTCTATTTCTTTCTAGAAATATGGAGCTGTACCTTTAAAAGTAAGTCTCAAGAAGGTACAGCTAAATCCAGTGTTACCCTGAACTGTTGCCTTCTGCCCAAAGGATGTCTCCACATCCTTTTTCCTTGTTATGTAAAACAGAGATAAATTCTTCAGCTTCTTTATGTGCACAGACACCCATGGTCTGTATTTCTGGCTTAAGTGCTCAGTGGATTACTATCATTTCCCTTTTCTAGGTCCCCACTTTCTGAAAATTTGAGTGATTTAGCTACTATCTATCCTTTAATCTACCTTTGGAATTTTTAGAGTGCCTGTCACCACAGTGTCTACGGCTGTGTCTACACTGACAAAGATGGAACCCTAATTCTCCATCATTGTGCAGTGGTGTACCTCCACTCGTGATAGGAAGGGTGGAATATGTACTGAGTAGAGATAATTAATATGGTGGTTAAAAACACCTGAGCCTTGTCTATCATACAGCTTACACCATTTTTACCATGTTTGGAACTGTGAATTGGGGCATCCTATTTTTGCCATCCTATATAAAAGACCCAAGAACTGGTGCAGAAAGTGAGAACTGAGAAAGATATATTACTAGTTTCTTCAAGTAGCCAGGATGGATGTGTCAAATGCATGCAATGCTGTATAGCTTTCTGCCAGATGAAAAAGAGATGACCCCAGAAATGTGTCCCAGTGACACTGCATTACTGAGCGAGCAGAGCTTTCCTCTCCAGGATGCACAGTATGTTGAATGTCTACCTAGTCTAGTGACCATGTGGGTTACCATCTCCAAAAACACAAAGACTTCCCTGAAATCTCAAGAGCTTTAAGAGTAATTAAGGACTTTATAAAGCCCCTTGCTTGAACTCCTCAGCTCAGTTGGGTTAAAGTACCGTATGTGTTTTGGAAACAGATTTCTTTGAATTCACAAGAAAGACTATGGAAGTCCAAGGCTTGGATTAGTCCCTGAGGAAATCTTAAACCTATTCAGCTGCTGTGGTTGAGAGGTTGTCCCATGGAGGGTATGGTCTTGAGCAGAGTGATTTATGATGAAACTGTGCACAACCTGTGGCTCATCATATACATTTTGGTCACCTTCTGTGAAGTGGAGTTGAGCAGAATCAGTTTCTGGAGGGTTCGTCCCTGTTTCTGTTTTGTTTAAATTCTTATGGGTATTGTGATGGGGCAAGGCCAGATGGCTACAGTAAAGTAGTGAGGAACAGGTATGTAAGCCCCAGGCTAAACAAATCCCTGGTACCATGGTAACCAAATGGCAGTTGCTCCAGGTTAATCAAGACACCTGGGGCCAATTAAGATCCTTCTAGAAGGCAGGAGAGACAGCTAGATTGATTGGGACACCTGAAGCCAATCAAGGACTGGCTGGAACTAGTTAAAAGCCTCTCAGTTAGTCAGTGCGGTGTGGGTGTCAGGAGCTATAGGAGGGAGCTGTGCTGTTGGAGGAACGAAGTAGTACGAAGCCGTATCAGGTGCAAGGAAGGAGGCCCTGAGGTAATTGTGAAGAAGATATGGAGTGGGGGGCTGCTGTGGGGAAGTAGCCCAGGGAATTGTACATGCCCTATTTCCAAAAAGTCAGCTTTCGTAGCTGCTAAGTTTATGGTCCCTGGGCTGGAGCCCGGAGTAGAGGGCGGGCCCGGGCTCCCCCCCTCCCCGCCCTGATTAATCACTGATACTGGGAGACAACAGAGACTGTGTGAGGGAGAGTTGTTTCTCCTCACCTCCCTTGCTGGCTTATGATGAAAATGGCTCAGTAGACTGTGACCCTTGCCTCTAGAGAGAGAAGGGCTATGTGGAGGGTCACAGTGAGCCTCTGAGGCTAGCAAAAATCCGTCAGGAAATGCAGGACCCACGGAGTCAAGGACAGAACTTTGTCACAGTATATACCTACCTGAGCTGATGTAATAGGAGTCTACAAAAGTTACGTACAGGTAATGCTTTATTTTGTAGACCTTTGTGGCAATCCATTCCCTCTTTCCTTGTCTGCAGAAATCTGTTTCTATTAATCTGGACTGATAAAAAGGACTTTGAGAAATACTGTACTATCAAAAACATGCATTGCATTTTATGGTGTCATATTTGATTTTCATTAGTGCCTTCAGACAGAATGCTGTAGCTTTTCCTTGGTCAGAATTATTTTTTGTAACTCACCTATGTGGTAAAAGGAGTGTGGAGAGAAAAAAAAAGTTTTGCTCACCGAGGACTGTTCTCTTTCCTTTCTTGATGTAGCATCATCGTCCTCCATTCAGAATGCTGTTGCAAAGATCATTTTCTTAACCTGTCACTTTGTTATCCCTGTCCTTGCAGCCCTCCACTGCCTCCCCCTTCACTAGTGCATGAAACATAAGCTGTTTGTATTCACTATCAAGATCTTGAATCTCACCTCTGATCAGACTATGATACCAGCCTCCATTGTCTACTTACTGATTTTGCAGATAAGCACTTTTGTGCTTTCTCCCATGCTGTCCCTCATGCTTGGGAGGGGCTCCCCATAAATATCCTGAAAGCTATCTCATTGTCCACTTTCAGAACCCGCCTGAAAACTCTCCTTTGTCATGATGTCTACAATACACTTGACAATGGTTAGGCTGCTGGTGTGCTGAGATCACTGCCTATTGTGCTGACCAGTAATGTCTCACTGTTTCCTTGTGAGTCTGTCTGTCTGTATCCCTCTGTTATCTCTTGTCTTATACTTAGACTACCACAACACTGCATAATCTTTCTCGCCAACAGAAGTCAATCCAATAAAAGATATTACTTTACCCGCCTTGTCTCTCTCATACTTAGATTGTAAACTCTTTGGGGCAGGGATCATCTTTTTTGTTCTGTGTTTAAACAGTGCCTAGCACAATGGAGTCCTGGTCCATGACTAGTGTTCCTAGGCACTGTGGTAATAATAATAAGCACAGAATGTATATTCCTTCCACCTTCCCACTTTTGGAATAAGACATTATTAATCCTGCCTATTCTGCTCCATTTTAAAACATGCAGATTAGAAGGAATAGTCACTTAATTTTCTTTGTTCCTGAATCAGCGGGGGGTGAACTTTGATCTCCATTGGACTTTATTATCTTATTGTATTCTATGATCTATTCTGTGGAGGATATGTTATCAAATCCTAGAGAAGGATAAGAAATTCTGTGAGGTCTAAAAAGTATCTACCTTGCAAGGGAGCTATGCTTGGGAAGAGAAAGAGAGATGTTTCTACAGTGACTCTAAATGACCCCTAAATTCTGTTTTTTTTTTTATAAAAAATTAATGAAATGTAATGTAGAAAAATCAATGTAAATATCTCTTCAGTAAATCTAGCATGAATGAAACTTAGGGCTTGTCTACACTACTACATAGTGCAGACTATGAGGGTGTGAGTTGCGCTTAAACTGCCCTGTGTGAATGTTCCTGGCAAGAACGAAAAGGTACCAAGTTTGTGTGCAGATCTTTGTGCTCTGCAGTTCACACCCCTGTAGTCAGCACTACAGCTCAGTGTAGACATAACTTGTCAGACATGTTTGCTGATTATTTGATTAATGTAAGAGTTTGTCTATAGTGCAAAGAAAGGTGTCTTCTGAACTAGGGTAAAAATAGAAATGAAGACCTGGCAACTTGGCTTTTAACTCAAGTTAGCTGCTCAAGTTCAACTCCATGCTCCCCATAGGCTTTAGCTTGAGTTAAAAGCTGAGTTGCTGTGTCTTCACTGCTATTTTAACCCAAGTTAGCTAACCCATGTTAAAAACTCTCCTTTTTTTCAGTGTTGACATATCTTAAGACTTTTTTAAACCTAGCAGTTGAATATCAGTATACAGTGGTTAGATGGGGATGACAGCTTCAGTAATTTTCTGTTTATAAATATGCATGATCTGAAAGCTATAGCATTAATTATATTTATTTACATTTGAACACAAGTGAACCACAAACTAGTGAACACTCATTTAATAGGATGAAAGTGACTTTTGTTTCACAAAGAATTTGAGTATTAACATCCAAATTTAAGTCTGAGTATAATGCTTTGATTTTGCTAAAACTCTGATGCTTACAAGGAAGAGACTAGCTTTAAAAGACTAAAGAGAAGCAAGTGTGAAGACAGAAGAAAACTGTGCAGGGATAAAAGAACTAGTCCTTTTTTGAAGTCTTTTAGGAGTTCATTGCTTTTATCTATTTTTATCGACATAAATCGAGACACCATTTTACTCTGGGATTTATTTTAGTGTTGCTTTTTTCAGTATGAATTTTTTTGAGATTCATGAGGAAATTCTGCAGATTTATCTTTCTTTTCCATGGCACCCATCAGGAAAATATATTTCTGATCTTAACTAAAGATTTTTCTTCTGATGTAATCTTATGGGTTTTTTTAATCCATGCGCACAGTTGATAAATATCTGATGTGACTTCAGAATATTCTCCATTCTTCTCTGTTAGGCTGTATTCCAGCAAGTCATTCTGGAAGAAAATATCTTGGGGAAGGAAATTCTTGATGGCCATGTATATTGTGGAAGGCCTGTGTAAAAGTTTCATTATATTTTAAAAGAAGTGAGCTGAACTTAATCTCATAGTTGCCAATCCTATATAGTACCATGTACTTCATGAGCAGCATGAAGCCCTACTAATTTAAGTGGAGCAGTTCAGCAGCGTGCCACACAATGCAGGATCAAGGACATTCAGTGGATGTCTGCTAAGATTTTAGAAGACGCTAACAAAGATCAGTGACATAAAATTTTGTGAGATAAAACTGCACCATCCCTCTGCTTGGCCTGATCAGGGCCCAGGAATGAGAAGGGCACTGCTGGGACTGTTTGCATGAGGGAGCTTTTAAATGTCCCATTGAAATACACACAGTAATATCCTCCAAAAATAAACAAATAAATAAATCTGCCCCATCAAAGTGCAAAAGAATTGTAGACCCCAAAATTATATAATCTCTGCAATTTTTGCTGTATTCTCCACACTTATTTAATAAAATAAAGTAAAGCAAAATATACCAATATATTATAACTTCAGGTTTGTACCTGTGCACAGAATATCGATACCAATAGGGCTGCTTAAATTAATTTGCTGCAGTGCCTGCTGCATGGCAATGGCTATTTCGCTCCCCAGTGCTGCAGCAAGCTCAGCACAACTCGTTTAAGCAACCTTAGTGATAGATCCTTTAAAATATACTCCTGTGGATGTAGGAACTGTATTTTCAGTAAAATGCCATATATCTTCTAATGAATATTTATGTGTTCATGATGTGTAGTCTAAGAGCAAAACCTTTCCGTAACATCCTGGGGCCTCTGCAAGATCTAAATATACTGTCAGGATTGTTGGGGTCATCTGCCATGGTGCAAATGGCTTTAAAAAAGTGGGGGGAATGGGGCAAGGAGATTTACTTATACACCTGTTGATATTTCCCCCCCTTGCTTGTACAACCACAGGATAAGCAAGAGGGGACTTTGATGACTAATTTTTATTGTAAGGCCTTGGAGGCAGGGTCTTGGTTTTTGTGTCTATACAGCACTGTGCATATTTCTGGCAAAGTAAAAATATCACCCTTACTATGCCAGACCAGATACTTCCCTGACTTGAACACAGTTAATTCCCAATAATTTTCATTTGATCTCAATTCACAATTTTGAATCATTCACATTTTTTGGAATGGGAGGAGGGACTAGTCTTGCTGCCATCTTCCTTTCCTTCTGTGTGCAATTCATCTTACACTCAATGAACAAACTTTCCTCTACCCCACTGATTTCTGTTTGGCCCAGTTTGCGTACTTTACAGAATGCCTCATCAGTGCAAGTTAGACTAGTTTGCTACTGGCACCTTTTTTCTAATTAGTTGACACCACTACATCAGTCTCTGTAGACTTTTTCCTTGCAGATATACATTTGTTTAAGTCTATCACTGAAAAATTCCAAGGACATGTACTGCTTTGTTACTCTAGCATACGTCAGTGAAATCTGAGGTTCATCATTATAACTTAAAACAAAAGTCAACCCTATATTTATAACTTATTAACCTTGCAGTGGTGTTATGAGGACTAGATAACTTTTTTCCTTGCTTTTGAGACTGTAAAGTGCTGTATGTGCTAAGTATGGATATCTAAGGCATATATATGGATAAAACATAGACTATATTGATGATGCTCTTGATCGTGTGAGGTGCTGAGCTCTGTCTCTGAGGTCCTCAAAGCTTATTGAAATCAGTGGGAGTAGAAGGTGCTCACCATCTCATAGGATCAAACCCTACAGAAGGGAAAAATCATAAATTAAAAGTATCTCTGTGTGCACCTTCTTTTTCACATAATCATTTTTAAAACTGTTTCTTTGGTCAGACAAGGAGTATAGGAGGTAGCAATATATGAGAGATTTATTTGAAAATGTGCTGTTTCTGTTATGCCAAAGGAGGATTATCCAGTCTTTTTTCCCTTGAACTAAAGCTGCTGTTCTGTCAAATTTTTTCTTTAATTTTACAAAAGCCAGTTCATAGGCTGCTTCAGTTTCTCACATGTTTTCCAAATTATGTCTCCCTCCTACTTCCCCCTCTCTCCCCCCACCCCCAGCAATCTTATGGCGGTATGGGCAGGCCTATCTGGCTCCAAGTAGCAGAGTCTGCTTACAGGTTCACTTTGGGCTCAGTTGCTGGAGGTGAGTGACATGTCTGTGTACTGTTTTCAAGGCTGGGTTAATGTAATATTATCTCACCAGACTAATGGAGATCATTTAAGGTGCAGTTCATTGTTTGAAAGGGTAAGAACTGGAGAGCTCTGTGAAGTGCTCTTTATTTTTTACCTATGATCAGAAGACTTGGCAGAACATTGCAGTGGCACCTCTGGCTCCAGACAGTCTTCAGGGCAAAACATTCATAATGACATAGGCTTTCTGGATGCAGTATTGCACCACCATTGATTATACTTGATGGGAGTGATACCAAAACATAAGAACAAAATTGAGAGGGAAAAAACTGAGGATTTTGCTGTCTGTCTACATAATTGTAAACAAACTTTTTTTTATTTTGTTAGCTTTTGTCAATTTTCCCCAATATAGTTTTTGAATATTTTAACATGCCTTTAAAAAAAAAAATCTATAATCTAATGGTGTCGCGGTTTTGTCCTTCATTTTTTGTAATAGCATTTGAAGGCTTTGTGTTTGTTAATTTCAGTGACTTTTTGCTTAAGACATATTGTACGTTAGGGGTGAAATTCAACCCCTTCTACTCCTACACAGCCTGAGTAAATGATCATTGTGCAGAGAACTACTCCAGGGTTGGGAGGGCCAGAATCCATCACACAACCTGCAGGAAGGGTTCAGAGAGCCACTGAACGTGTGCTTCCAGATACCCACCAGCCATGCAGCAGAACAGGTGAAGTTACACTGCATTCTGAGCCTTCTGCAGTCCTTACAACCTTTGGCAAATTTCAGACAAGGAGAACAGATTATTTTACTTATTCACTTTTCTATGGTTCTCATCACTGTAATATCTGAGCACCGCACAAATACAAATATTTATTCTTACAACATCCTTGTGAGGTTGGGAAGTATCCTCTCCATTTTACAGATGGGGAACTGAGGCATAGGGATTACACTCCTGATCCGGCAAAGACTGGCACATGCTTACTGTTACACAATGTGAGTAGTCTCATTAACTTCAGTTGATACTGTTCACAGTGCATACAGCCTTCTTATGTGGCATCTCCATAACTGGAGGATTGCAACCATAATAGCCTGTTCTGTACCATCCTCTGCTAATCTCTGTGTGGTTGAATAATTCTTTTGATCCACCAAGGATATGCCACATTGTCCATCCAAGATTTCTTTTTCTGCCTAGTGTTCTGCCATCAACTTTCCCTTGCAGTGCCCGTAAACGTGCATTACCCTCTGAACCTCATGTTTTGGGTCTTCGCTGTAGAAAACTAGTACTTTTTTTAACAGTCAAGTGCAATATACACACCTGTGATACTGTAGAAATAATATTTTGTAATTTTTGCTTATAGCTGTGGGTGCCACTGCTGTGTACCCCATAGACCTGGTGAAGACACGAATGCAGAATCAGCGCTCCTCTGGTTCAGTTGTGGGAGAATTGATGTATAAAAATAGCTATGACTGTTTTAAAAAAGTTTTGCGTTATGAAGGATTTTTTGGGCTTTACAGAGGTAAGTGAATAAATCAAAGGTATCTAGTGATTTTCTTCATCCAATGCATCAATAGCCAATCCCTTATGGAAACACCAAAAAAAACCCTTAATAATCAGAACAATTCTGCTTCTATTTCATGTAGTTGAACTGAGTTTATCTTCTCTTGATCAGTGTTGTTATAAACACTTGCTTGAAAAAACAGGATCTTCGTTCCTCTGGTGCTATTTACATTGCTTGAAGTCCTAATTTTCTGGGGCATTATGGGTGCAATGGACTTGATTGTTATCTTGCAAACAAAGGATTGTGACTGTAGGTGGGAGATAAACAGCAGGAGCAGATGAGTGTCTAAGGAGCAAAGATCCTATTTTAATGCAAATATTTGTTAGAGAAGGATGAGAAATACATAATAGATGACAGAAACAGAATAATTTGAAATGTAATGTCTGAACTAAGGGTCAAATCCTGCTCATCATACTCAAGCAAGTAGTCTCATGCTTTTAATGGTTCTGTTCACATGAATGATAAATGGGATTTGCTCCATGATTTGTAAATGTTTCCTTAGGAAAAACTAAACATCATTCGCTAGGTGAAACCTTCCTTGTTTTTTGTTGCTGTCTACTATTGTATTAGTTCTAAAATATGAATAATATGTCTCATATTTTGTAAATTTGATTATCAGTATAGTACTGATTCTAAAGTCTAGGTTGAGAAATTAAAACTGCTTTTTATCAATCAGGTGCTTCCATGTACTCAAATATAGGTGCTCCATCTTCTGTTTTTAGCTCAGGCATATTCCAAACGACTGTTACTATTTCGAGTCATATGGTTGAGGCCCTTCTAACTGGTCATCTGAAATCTTTGCATTTTAACCAACCCCTGTATTCTTATTTACCATTTGGTGTAACTTAATTGTGTTCACAAAAACTTTCTCCAACTGCCATAGGAGTACTTCTTAAGTTGGTTCTTTTCCTTGGGGTGGAGTTCCTCACCTCCTTGATGCTCCCTGTCTGGGTAGTCTGCATTGTGCTGTGTCCATGGAGGCATTGATAATCTTCCAATTTATTTAAGGAATAACCCCTGAGCAGTTTTTATACTAGGGAATCCAGTTAAAACTAGACTGCTCTGATTAAAGAGGTTTTAATAATCTCATTATTTGTGGTACGTAGTTAATGTACAACTTTTACGTTGTCTTTCTGGGGGCTTGCAATGAAAGTGAACACAAAGGTAGGGATATATTAGGGATGACATAATTAGTGTAGCACAGCTTTTGTTATGGCTCTTGCTAGTAATTTATCTTACTGGTAAATAGATTTGCTGTCCATTGTCGCTAATTGTTTCACAAGAACAATTTTACCCCTTAATTCATAATTTCAAATTTCACCTGAAACCCCATCATTTCTCTTCCTTTTCTAGTGTATTGACAGTATCCTCCTTTCCTTTTTCTTAGTCAATAGCTTTGCATTGGAGCTTCTGGGTTTGATGTTCTCTGACTTTCGATTGTTGCTAACAGTACCATTGTTGCCTCTTTTTGTAACCTTTGACAAGCACTTTGAAATCAAAGACTATACATGGATGAAACATAATGTTTTACATTTTTAAAGTATTGCTTAAAATAAACAGGGACCAAAATATTTTTAGATCTTTTCTATACTTGTTCTTTTATGTAGATTGTATGGTCATTTATAGTATTTTTGTGTCCCTGAAAAACTTAAATCTGTGGAGACTCTGATACTGAGTTCATAGCGCAAGATTGTTTCCACAACCATGCCAGACTGTCATAATTCCAATTATATAGAAGTACAGAAACATTTATATTGCATTCACAGAAGAGATGCCCAGTGTATCTGTAGGTGGATTCTTATATGCATAAATGTGTTAATTTTAATTGTATTCAGACAGAACAGGACAGTGCAGACGTGATGTGAGTTTTTACTACATAAATTACATAGAAATAAAGTGATCCCTTACAGGTATGCTTTATTTTTTATTAATATCTGTCATAAGGCTACTGGATTCTGCCACCCAACTCCAGAATTAACTCTGAAATGTTTTCTAAATTCCTCTTGCTAGAACTCACTGAATCTCAGGCTCTCCGAAATATAGATTTATGGAGCGTGTGTATGCATGTATTTAACAGCACATAAAAGGCAGTGGGAGGTGTGTCTTGCGGTGTTTTGTCTAGTAGTTTTTTGTTGTTGTTTTTTTTTTTAAACTGTGGGCACTGCAGAGCTGGATTTTCTTTTCACAGTGGATCAGAGACTCAAGCTGGGAGGGCAGTGTTTCTTTTTGTCATTGTCAACCTTTCTTTGTATGTAATAAGTACCTTTCCTCAGTGTAGTAAGCCTGTAAATCACACAGAAAGTACTGGGTTGGAAGAAAACAAGACATTGCATATATTATTTCCTGATCCTTCTGTATAGGTGCATGTTTTCTGTGGGTTGGCTTAGAGGAAGGTACTATGTAAATTAAATGGGCTGAGTGTGGTGGGTCTTTATACCTCCTTTATTATTTAAATAGCATATTTTCATAGATTTTTTTTTTCTGCCTTATCCTTGCAAGACAGTAGGAAACCTGTGGTTGTATTGTTTATTGAAGTTGTCTGATATCACCTATAATATTCGTTAAAGCTACAGTGATATCATCAAAGGGACAAATCAATATTTTATTAACAATTTGTAACCTTTTATTTCTGTAAATTTTGTAACACATATACTATACTGACATGATTATGCAGAAGATTTAGATTAAAAAGTAACAGGTGCTGATCTAATCATGGATGTTAGGAAGTTAAGACTGCCATCTACTGATTTATTCTTTTAAATCAGTCTGCTCCTAGAAAGGTGTATGAGCAGGTCATGCTTTTGTCATTGATTCGGTTTGACTGACAGTAGTATATATATGCAAGAATATTTGCAGGCTGTCTACAAGCACAAAAAAAAAGTCTCTCTCATCAGCCTCTTCAAAGTAGGTTTTAGGGATCCATCAACACACACACTTGACAGGATAGAAAACATTTATTAGTAACAATTTTTAAAGTGCATACTACCATGTTGTACTGAAAGAATGGAAATCCTTTAAATCCTTAGATAAGCTGTAGCCTCTAGAAAATTGAGCCCTGTGATTCCATATAGAAGTTAATTGTTAATTTGTCTTAGGCAGCTGCTGCATGCCAAAATGCAGCCTGTAAACAAAGAACATCTTTAATGGTTTAAAAGTTAAAGTACTGCATGTGCCACCTCATGTGGTGCTTGTAGAGAAACTAGTGAATTTGTATTGAATGTTACTTACAACTAACTTTTTTCCCTAATGCTGATCCTCTATATCCATTCTAACTATGTAAGTAAGTAATAGGAAAAAAAAAAAACCCATACATTTTTGAGTAGTACATTGTCATTTGGGCAAAGGAAAGTTATGTGGTGTTTTGTGTTTTATTAAACAAGTCACCTAAGCAATGGCAACACTTGGCAGTGTGTAACAATGCTTTGCTTAGATGTCTACTAACGTCTTTTATTTCAGAGACAAGGTGGGTGAGGTAGTATCTCTTTATTGAAGCAAATTTGGTTGGTGCAAGAGACAAGCTTTCAAGCTTACGCATTTTATTTATTTTATGTTGGGAATTTTGACATTTAAAAGATTGTTACCAAACTCGCTTTAGTTATCAAATAGCATGATTATGTGTTTAATGTGAATAAATTAAATCAGATAGAGAACATCCTTCATCAAAAGTACAAGATAAACTTTTGTAGAGGAGAGATCCAAGCTCAGTCTGCTTTCAGTGTACTGCAAGGATGAAAATATTGGACAGTCATTCTACAGCCTCACTCTGTCTCAGAGTAAATCATTCATCTGTATACTTCATGGGAGAGTGGTGTTGAGTAAGGAGGCTAAAAATACTCATGAAAATGCTGAATGATCCATTGTGTGAACAAATATTCCAAGTCCCTCCCCTTTTTTACCACTATTTCTGGTTTCACTTGATTATGGAAGGGGGATCCAATTATCCTTTATATTGCCAATTTCAGCAGAAGTATTAAGATATTCAGTTGCATAAGTGCACATTCAGCAGCCAATGCTACAGCCAGCTCTACATGCAGAACTGGCATTGAGTTCAAAGGAAGTTCCACCTGTGGAGAGGCAACATTGTTGGACTCTTATAAAAGTAATATTTTCTTTGACAGAAAAAATGCTTTCTAACGATTTTCTCTATTTCTATAGGCTTGTTACCACAGCTTATAGGTGTTGCTCCAGAAAAGGCCATTAAGCTCACAGTAAGTTTCTCCATTTCTAAATTAATTCTGTCTCTTACTAATTTTTGTCTGATTTGTAGTAATAAAAGACAGGTCTGTTTTCCTGGCATTCCCATGATTGTAGAAGCAGCTGGGCTTTGTTTCCTTTAAATGCATGAATGATGAACACTTACTAGTGTTCCATTAAGTTTGGTTACAGGTGTAATGGGTATTGATCAGAAAAAAATGTTCAAGTAGAAAACTGTTTGTAATATATAAATTGTATATTTTTATTAGGTTAATGATTTTGTCAGAGACAAGTTCACTCAGAGAGATGGTTCCATTCCAGTATTTGCAGAGATCCTTGCTGGAAGTTGTGTAAGTATCAGTCCTGTGCCGTTCATACCTATTTAAAAAAAAAAAAGAGAGAGAGAATTCCCACCCTTGCACTGCCCAGTCAGAATAACAGATAAAGTATAATGTATATTCCATGACATCAGGCAATACCATCCTCTTCCACACAGAAAAGTTACTGAAACTCTGTGGTTCTCCATGTGGCATGCCCAAGGCATTATCTGCTTGTTTCAGTGCTGTGAGAAAGGGGGCAGGAAATATAGAATGATCCAGTTCCCTAAGATCTATCACACACCCTCCTCCAGTCTCATGAATCGTGGACAGCAGCATGGAATTATTGCCCCTCTGTATTGCTCCTTGCTTCCTTCCACCCTCTCAGTGTAGCTAACATATGAGATGTGCTGGCATTGCTGATCCAGCCAAAGCTGCTTGTTACCTCCACCCCTCTTCATTGTTACCTTCAGCTGCAGAGATAAAGTGAATACTGCTGTCAGCAACACTGATGCTGTGTGAATCTTAGACTCTAAAATTTGCCATGGAAGCCTGCTTTGTGGAGTGGCTGCTTATTACTGCTCCTATCTTTGACTGACCATACTTACCCAGCTCAGTCAGACTGAGTCCCAGGATGTGGTGTACATAGGAGGGGCTTCCATAGTTTCAAAGAGCGGGTGCTCCTCTTCCCTTTCCATAGTTATTGGCACATTTGGATGGTATTTATACTTTGCGTGAATGGGACGAGATGGCTCACTGTCAATAGTCATTGAGAATACAGTAGAGGGATCATCATCAACTTCCTTTGGTCCTCCCAGAAAAAGTCCCATAGAAGCGGGTTTAAAAACTGACTTGGATAGCCCAGTTCCTGCTGTAAATCTCAAAAGTGAATTAAACCTACGTCTTCACTTGGTATCTTCCATTTAAAAATGACAACAACAATTCTTAATAGATTGGTTACATAAATGTAAGGAGATTGAATAACAGTATATATTGGCTTTGAGCTAACAGATCTGAGGGAGTTGTTTGTTTAAATTCCTTTATACAAAATTTTGGAGTTATTTTACTCCAACGTTTAACTAAAAGCAGCATGTAAATATACAAATGGAATTTACACTGGAAATGAAGTCTATAATTTGGTAGTTCTTTAAGCAATCTGTACTTGGTTTGCATTTTTAATGACAACAGACTTTGGTGTTTGTAACTTGGCTAATTTCATTTGTGGGATTTCCCAACATTTGGTAACAGTATAGAATGTTTAAAGCTGGTTAGGGATCCTTTGTAGCAGAAAACCCTAATAACTTCCAGCTGGATAGGCTGGCAAGCTGGAATAAAACCTCCTCAGCTTGCCACAAAACCTGGGGCAATAAGGTGGTTGACCTCTGCAAGATTTAAATTCAAAGAAGAAGCCCTGAAGGTAGGCTACTTATAGTTCTCCCTGATTAGATTTGGCAGTATGGTACATACCTGAGTCTTCACCTGTCAGTGTACAAAGTTTACTTTCACGGAAATAGGGAAAAGAAGTTGTGATATGTAGCTAGCAAATATCAACCACAAACGCTAACCTTCTTCTCGAAGGCTCAGTCGTACAAACAGTATTTGTGGACTGTGTAATTCATTAGGAGTTTTTCTCTCCTGTGATGTGTTAAGTTAAAAATATTTGCAAAGTATTTGTAATTTCCATCTGGCTTCGAATTCTGATAATCAGATTTACTATGTTTAAATCCTTTTGTACCAAAATGTTTCATACATAGTAAAAACTGAATTAAAGGCCATATCTATTTCTGATAAGTAGTCCCCTATCTGAAGGATCTTCTTTATCATATTTTAAGAGAACATGTGAAAATTTGAGAGAATGTTTGATTTTCATATAAGGGTTCAAAAATTCAGATGCTCCTCTGAAACTGAGGACTCCCCACATTGCTATCCAAACACAACCCTCTCCTCCAACTGGCTGTCTTCTCAGGAATTATTTTCTTGGGGGATGGGCTATTGGCCTACTACTTCTCTCTGGAGTATTATGGTGTGTCTAGTAGTCCTGTTGCTCCCTTTTTGGCATCTTTAGGGGAAGATGGCACCTGTTCTGCCCCTCCAGTCATTTTTAGGAGGTGCAGACAGCAGGCCACTTGCCCTCACTTCAGCTACTTCAGAGACCACATTCTCTTCCTTGTAGCCCCCATAGGTCACATGATAGCTTACAAATGGGTGACTGCTCTGTCTGCACTGTTGCTTCACGCCATTTCAGCTTCTTTTATTCTTTTCACGAATACTAGTGTTGAATCCAGGACACACTGCTGGCAACTCATTAAAACCTAAAGTAGAAAACTGACAGGATTAGGTGGTTGAAACAATGCCAGTTGATTGTCAGTGCTTCCCTCTACATGTGCAGTACCTTTTCCATATGGATCCTGTTCCAAGCAAGGTAGGGCAGGAGAATTCAAAGTGAGGATATTCAATAGTTGTGCTGGCTGAAAATCGAACACTGCTGCAGATCCTTCATGAATCCTATCCTGAACCTTGGCTCCCCACCCTCAATGTGGGTCAGCTTCTGTGAATGTCATGTGCTTCGGAGTACAGAGTGAAGAAGTTCTTCTCACTTCTGATGTCTACAAATATATCAGTTTACTGCAGAGTATTATCAAATGTGTCCCTGCCCAGCTGTTATGGTCAGCTGGTACAGGTCTGCCTTCAGTACCTAGGCTCAGTGAGGGCCAGGACATGGCAGGGTTTTCTCAGGACTGGCGTGAACTCCTTTACTGAGGTGTCACAGTCCCTCATTGTCTGTGTTTAGGACACATTGCAAGTCCCACCTGGCTCTTTGGCCTACTCTTATTAGTGGGGCTGTTGGATTCTTCCTCATGCCAAACTTATTTGTGATTTCAGGCTGTGTATTTGGGATAGTGGGTTATTTTTAAGTATTGTAATTTGTTTTTTATTGTATGACTCTTGAACACTTTGCTGATAGTTGCTTTATAAAAGATTAAATACATAAAAATTAATTTCTGGAGACCTATTTTTAAACCATTTTGTATGTTTTTAACTAAAAAACAAATATGATATTGTCTAGTCTTGAAACACTTCTTGGATTTTATTTCAAAAAAAGAATTTATTACATTTTCATGTTTTTTGTGTGCATTTCCTTCCAGCTTGTCAAGCTAAGCATTTGTCAAATATTTTTTTTAAAAACTAAAGAAGTTATAAAATGTTTAAACAATTGTTTTTAATTATCAAAGAGGAAAAAAGCAGGAAGTATAGAATTAGAGATGATAGTTTACTTTTACTTGTGCTGTTGTACATTTTTTACGTCTTTGCCTGTTGGAAGTACAAGGAGAGTTAAGGGCAGAGTCAGCTACGATTTGAAATTGCTTTGATTTCTGTTACAATCTTAAAAATACGTATTTAAATGTAGAGGGGGTGTATTATTTAGCAATATTGTAGTAGGCTTACTGTAGGTGTATGAACAATGAAAGCCCTGACTTGGGAGTGGAGTGCTTTAAATCAGGTTACTGTTCTTTAAATCAGACTACTTCATAAACATCAAAGAACATATTCTTCTTTTAGTTGGTTGAGTGGGGAAATAGTTTTGGTCCAGGATGTGGCAGTTCCAAGTAGGAAGTAAACAAGGGCTTGGAGCAGACATCTCCCCCTTTGTAGCATATGCCTCTGGGGTGGAATTGGAAAGGGCAAGAGGTCTCATGTTGTAGGGTCATTTGTGTATTTCCTTCAGGCTTTGGCATGTCATGAGGTGTTTGCTGTGGGATCTCAAACTACATCTTTTCTCTCATAACCTTTGCTGTCAATTGTAGTTCCTTCATTTGCTCCTTGTGGAGTTTTTATTTTATTTGACATTAAGGTTAAATAGAAGCTTTTATTATTGTTATTTCTGATGTGTATGAATAACCTCCATTCAGAAATAAATTTGTCAACTTTTTTTTAACGTGTCTATTGTAATTTAGGTGCAAAAGGACAATTTTATATTAAAAATAAACCAATTTTAATATTAGTACTTGAATTTCCTTTGAGGTGTGTGTGTGTATACACACACGCACACACTGTGTCACACATACAAATAAATAAATAAATAGAAATAGAACTATTTGAAAAAGGAAAAAAGAAGTATGAATATTTGCACAACCAATTTGTAAACAAATACTGAGGATTTACAAGCAGTGCCTGCACTACACCAATTTCTTTCCATTAACACTTCCTTTCTATCTTTCTGCCTCTGCATTATCTTCCGTGCTGTTCCCTATGTCTCATATTACCTCCCTGATCCTATCCAATTTAGTCTCCCCTCTTCCTTATTCCTCAAAATCCTCTTCTTTTCACAATCTTTAAAACAAACAATACATTGATAAAAATAATTTAAAAAATTACAATTCATACACTGCCAAAATGTTAACTTGTGCTTCCCCTGTTTTCTGTAAATGTCCTCTGTCTTGCCTTCCCTCCTTCTTTTGTCATACTCATAAATGATATGTTCAAGGAACCAATCCAGCAAACCCCTGCTCATGCAAATAGTCCCATTGAATTCAGTGCAACTACTCACATGAGTAAAGTTACTTATGTACCGAAGTGTTTGCAGTATCAGGCCTTAGATTGTAAGAATATTTTGGGAAAGTGGGGGGTATGTCTACACTGTAGTAAGAGGTGTGATTGCAGCACAAGCTGGCAAATGTGCGCTAGCTATAATTTAGCTATCACTGCTAAAAACAGCAGTGAAGAAAAGATGGCACAGACTGACAATGTGAGTATGTATCCAGGGTCACCAGCATGCTTGTACAGCTCATGCTGAAGCCCGTGCCACTGTATCTTTGTGGCTTTTTTTAGCCATTCTAAGTAGTTTTAAGCTAGCATGCAATGCAGACATACCCTTACAGACCTGCAGAGGTCCAGGCACACCTATAACACTGGATGAAAAATAAAGTTGTGCTGAGAAATCATTGTTTGGGCAAGAGAATTTATTCTTAAAAAGCAGCATTTAAAATGGGTTTTACTTATGGTTGTAGTTATTATATTATATTTTTTTAAAATATTGTGAAACTTCCCAAGTCACCTTTGTGACAAGTGTGCCTGTTATTGGATTCCGTCAATATCTCGAATATTGTGTGTGCCAAATGTTAATGAGGTTAGTACGATTCATGCACTTTTCAAAATACTGCTTTAATGATGACACATAAGCCTGCGCATGTTAGGGCTCCCCTCGTAGATGTGTGTTATGCAGCTATCTGTGTATCAAAACACACATTTTTAATAGAAAATGGTTAAAGAGTTTTGTGTGAATTAGAGTCCTATTTGTGCAACTCTGCCCCTTCAGAAGCAGGCTTTTGTTGGGATTTAACAGAGACCCAGCCACTTGTGCAGATAGAAAGAGAATGTTAATTACAGGAAGATTGGATTTTTTGTAGAAAATAGAAATGTTTATGAATTGGTCTGTTTGTGTTTCTGTGTTGGGTGTTAGGCAATGAGGGACAGTTATTTTGCCTGCCCTGCAGGATATTCTAATTTATAGCTGATTAAAAATAAAAAACAGAATTTCACATATGTAAACACAGTATGCACATTTAATGAGCAGTTAACAAATTATTGTCTAGCAGAACTGAATTTCTGGTTTCAGCATCTAAATTTGTGGTTTCTTTGAGGATTGTTTTTGTGGTACTTTATATTGCATTATAACGCGAGCATTCTGCCTAAGATTGCTACCACAATTATTGAAATAAATGAATGTAGGAAAATCATAAAGTTTTCAAATTGGTTGGTTTAATACAACATGAAGAAAAATGAATTAGGTTATCATTTAACAGAATTTGCCAGCTGGCAATTTTATAAAATTTGTTTAGATTGAAACTTTGAAATGTTTTTCCTGCAGGGCATCATCCATTGTTTTGTTGTGTTGTTTTAAGTGTGTGTGAGGGGGAGGGAGACTGGAAGGAAGTCTGAAAAATGGCATTGGACACTAGTGGCATTATTGCACTGAGACAACTTATTGTATATAGTTCATCACAGAGGAGCTGGGGTCAAATTGAGCTGGCCTGTGGGGGCTCAGCAAGTTGTCACTTTCCCTGATGGTTGCATCGAGTGTTCCAGAAAAAGAAAAATTGAAAACCTAACTCCTCTATTTGAGAGAGAGCCTTCAAAAAGTTATCCAGAAGTAAATCAATATGATGATGACAAACGGGAAACTATGCCATTAAGATAAATGTGAACTGCCCTTATTTGGGTTCAGGGGTGTTGACCCAAAGCATAACGACCATTTAATTGTCAGGGTTGTCATTCTCCTTTATTGCGAACTTTGATCAGTAGTGAAATAATTTACAGTCTGTGCAGTCTACAGTTGTGATCAGTAGAGGAGTTGATGTTTGATTCCCTCTCTAAATAACAGAAGGGGTGAGTGCAGAAGTGAAAGTAAGCCGGTCCGGTCCAGCACGGCATACCGGCAAGAGCCAGTACGCTGTGCCGGACCGCAGCGGCTTCCGTGGCGGAGATTTAAAGGGCTCTGGGCTCCCCAGTAGGGAGCCCAGAGCCCTTTAAATCCCACCCGCAGCTCCAGCAGCCAGGCTGGGGCCGGGATTTAAAGGGCTCAGAGCTCTCGCAGCTGCGGGGAGCCCAGAGCCCTTTAAATCCCCCCCGCAGCTCTGGCAGCCGGGCTGGGGCCTTTAAATCTTGAGAGGCCCCGCCTCTTCCGGTTGAGGCCATGCCCCCCTCAGGACTCCGGCAGTACCGGTAAGTCCTGTAAGTTACTTTCACCCCTGGGTGAGTGATAAATTAAGGGTCCTGGGGCTCTGCAGTGTCATCCTGCCTCTGGTTTGAAGTAGCCCATATTTGCCAACTTTCACACCATGTTGCATGGCCCTTTAATTACACCTGCCTTTGAAGAGAGCTAGGGAGATAGATGTATAGGCCAATATATATGGGCGTGTCTAGTGCTTAATTTGTAAAGAAATGATCCTGGGGCTTAAATAGAGGATGTCGCACAGAGGACGCCATTTTGCAGAGTGTGCTGCTCCCTCGGCTGGTCTGACCTTGCACACACAGTGTGTGCGAGGTCATGCTGCGCAGAAGATGACATTTTGTAGAGTATGCTGCTCCACCCCTGCCAGCATGACTACACATGACAGAAAAGGCTGAGCCCTGGCAAACACCAACACAGATTTCAACTCTGGGTGTATCGGGATTTGGTTATGAGCTACTGTTTGTCAGGAGGGGAGAGTTGGTTGAACGGCATATTTAGCTTAGTAATTTTAAATCATTAGTAGGTACTCAAAGCCTGTGTTTGGGTGCTTTGTAGGAAATAGGATAGCTGTCCGAAGAAGCAAATTCCTGCATATTTCCACTGTGCTCACAAAGTGTGAGTTGAATTCCTGGATGATAAAAAAGGAAGCTGTTCAGGGCAGTCTCCCTTTCCTTAGGTGAAGTTTTTGATAGGTTGGGGTGAAGGTAAAAGGGCTATGAGGAAGGGATTCAGAGTTTTTAAAATGAGAGGAAAATACTAATTAATGTAAGGCTGGGCTTGTTCAGTGACACATGTTTTAAATAAAATTTGTAAATGGTTTTAATAAAAAAAATTAAAGAGGGGGAGAGGAGAGAAAGGAACATTGGGGTAGGCAGTAAAGACAAATTATCCGTTTTGTGATGGACCATGCACTTTGCCAGAAGTGAAGGGTGGTACCTACAGCATACCAAAGAGAAGTCTAAACATGTCACTTTCAAGTACATTTACATGCTTCTGGAATAAACTGTCATGTTGAATCTCTCTGTAAAATTTGAGATGCAGCTCTGTGAAAGTCTTAGGCTAAAATACAGAATCTGTAGAACAGCTCATGCAGCAAGAGTGGATGGGAGAAACGAGCAAGCTATGGTGCTTCTGCTTTGCTAATAATGTAAAAACAATTTGCCAGCTATTAAATCTGTGTCATGCTCAGGTCAGAGAAATGGATGCAAGTCTGTATCTACAAAAAGAACAGGAGTACTTGGGGCACCTTAGAGACTAACAAATTTATTTGAGCATAAGCTTTCATGGGCTACAGCCCACTTCTTCGGATTCTTCTGGAACTCCTTACCTGAGGAGGTTGTGAAGGCTAGGACTATAACAGAGTTTAAAAGAGAACTGGATAAATTCATGGTGGTTAAGCCCATTAATGGCTATTAGTCAGGATGGGTAAGGAATGGTGTCCCTAGCCTCTGTCTGTCAGAGGGTGGAGATGGATGGCAGGAGAGAGATCACTTGATCATTGCCTGTTAGGTTCACTCCCTCTGGGGCACCTGGCATTGGCCACTGTCGGTAGACAGGATACTGGGCTAGATGGACCTTTGGTCTGACCTGATACGGCCTTTCTTATGTTCTTATGCATAGAATGGAACCAGGGCCGGCACCAGGCACCCAAGCACATGCTTGGGGCGGCACCTGGTAAGGGGTGGCGGGGGGAGCGCGGCGCGGTATTCCGCCGGGGGGGGGG